>NC_057775.1:10777054-11077054 GCF_014825855.1 Bombus pyrosoma | reverse complement strand
CAGGAAAACAACAATAAAACGGAATCTAGAATTCCTGTACTGTATACTCGAGAATGTGTACCAAAGTCTAGTGGCCTCCTAATGGATAAATCGTCTAATTCAGAACTAATGAATGTTAATTTAAAAAGGAGACTAAAGGACAGCACAGAAAACTCTAGCGACTGCGCAAATTCTCAAGAAGAAAATGTTAGGTAGTGTATTTTGATTATTGTGTTTTTTTAATTTATTCAAAGAAATAGAAAAATGCATAAAAATTTAACATCACTTGAATGAGTTAAACTTTGAATCAAGAAAAAGATTGAACACAATTAACGAAATATAAATAGGAGCTGTGGGACTATGTATTATCAAAGAAGAAGAAATCAGCAAGAAAAAAGTACAAGTATGCATCATGACAATTATCGATCAGTGAAAAATGTAAATAATGCGAACATAGATAGTAATGTAAGTATTTTTATCAAATATTAGTATAGGTGATACCATTTAAAATTATATGTACAACAATTAAGAACGTGATGAATATTTCAGAATATGGATGAACGTACGAATCAAACATTTTCGGATGGTAACTCTAGAATGTATCAAAAGTTTATGGGAAGAGATCGATATTCAAGGAAATCCGATGTCAAGTCTAAATATCCTCGGTCGAGTTCTATTGAAAGCAATCAGCCTTCACTATCGAGAAATATTCATCAACAAACATTTGTTATGCATAATATGTAAGTATAATTTATTTTACAAGAATAATAAACAATAATAAATATATATGAAATTTATTTTAGTGAAAATTTAAACTCTTTTTTTTATTTTTTAGCTACAACACATCTTCACATCGAGAGGGGCGGTTTGTGGATGAAAATTCCTTTCGACCATTACAAACAGCTCCTGCATTAACATATGGGTATAATAAAATTGAAGAAAATAATGATAAAAATATATCACGGGTACTTATTCATTTTTATCAATATATTTAATATATGAAGTGGCAATAAGATACTATTAAATGATATGTTTACATTACAGATGAGATTTTATCGTAAAACGAAAGATGTAGCTGCTCAAAAAATTACGGATGTCGAAGTAATATCATCAGATGCCCAGACTAGTGAATATCTTCCTGCAATATGTCCCGAAACCCCTTACAGAAGAAGATTACGTTCTCTGTCTCCATCCCAATTGTATCACCATCAACATTTTGCTAGAACAGCTTCTCATGAAGTCCATGCATTGTCCATGTTTGATATGTAAGTAATATTTTTATTAATTCTTTTCCTTTTCAAATTAATACGATCAATAACGTAGAAAATTCCTGGAATATGATTACGATTCGATAATTGTAACTAAAATGTCACCGTGGGTGGTACAATATCTTTAGTTCACAATTAACGGTGCAATTTCATGGTGGTGTTATCGCCCCGTATTGCTGTCGCTTTTTCTAGTTACTATCTGTTGCCTTTGGTCCCTTAGACCTTAGCAAATGATTGTTTCCATACTCACATGCATGACAAATTACTGGCTATAATAATGCTAGGCGTATCGTGCAAACTTTTATAACTCCTTAACTATGCTTCTGGGAAGGCGACAAATGCAGAGTTTCCGTAGTTTTACTATCATAACCGCATTGTATATACATACATATAGTAGCTGCGGGAAAATTTCTTAATGGCATTTCTAAGAACACGACAATTCACTTTTTAAGAGCAGACTTTACAAGGATCATTGAATCGGTGATATCGGCACAAATCTACTCTATTTACACGATCGATTTCATGGCAGGGTGTTGAATTGAAGGTGACTCACAGTTTTATCCTTTGAATCGTCCTTAAATCGTAGCGCTTCCATTCTTGTGACGTTGTATATCTAGCCTTTCCAGATTTTTAGGTCAGCTAAATTTCACTGAAAATGAATGATTATAGTATTTCAAAGTGTAGTAAGCTCAGATTATTTATTATTAGACTACGGATATTTATGCAAATTCATATTTTTATAAATATAGTTAAAAAGATATTATTTTATATAATGATAATACTTGCTTTGATATAATTTTGGTAAATTTTAGCAGTTACAGTGTTTGATTTTAAGAAAAACAATTTTATGTTATAGAAAATGAGCAATAATGCATTGAGAAATACATTCTCGTTCTCGTTTCTGTTTCTCTGATTTACGAACGTCGCGTGAGAGGAAAATTGCGATTGTATTTCGGTTTGAATAACCACGCCACTAAGTGCTATCTACATAACAATTTCAACTCGTTAAGAAGAAATCTCTGCGAATATTGTGTTGCAATTTAGGACATGGATAGGCAATGGATACCTGAGAAGTTGAAAATATATGTACACATAAAGTGTTACATATATTGCTAGATCATAAGATAGATCACATTGGTAGATTAATGTTCCGTGTTGGAATTCAAAAACATTCATGATTTAAATTACGAAAGAATTTCATGTTTTAACATTATGCAAATATTTATTATCGCAGATAACCTTTTAATACTGTTATTAACTTACTAACTTCGACATAATTATCAAGGATTTATTTATTAAAATAAAAGCCCTGTATTATAATGTTATATGTATATAATGTATTTAATAGCAAAATAATAATACTAGTATTTTAATTGAAAAAATTGGAAAAATTAAAAATAAAATGAAAAATTAATAATTGGTTTACCGGAAACATTAATAATTAAAGCAAAAAACAAATTCAATAATTCATAATGTGATAACCTTGGCATGATCTTGGGCTTAGTAACACTACCTTAAAATGTCTGTAAACAGATCAATTTTTACGGCTTCCAGGGACTAAATATAATCAATACAATTGTATTCTTAATAAAATATTTGAATGGAGAAAATTATAATGAAAAGCACTTAAACCAAAAATATTTTACAATAGGTGCTGATAACTGACATATTCATACGGAAAAGGTTTGCAATTGGAAAAGGTTAAATTACATAATTATTAGGTCATAAATTCATGTAACATTTCCCTACTTCTCTCATAACATACGCAACAATTGGTACGGTCTCAATAGTAAAATAGTAAAAACAAAAAAAAAACAAAAATTGGAAATGCATTGAAAGAAATCAAAAAATAAGCAAAACTTATAACACAAAAAGAACAGTCTGAAATGTCATAATATAACACTTGTTCATTTTCACTTTTGACGCCTATACCCTCCTATACGTTTCCACCCCTATGTCTAAGGGGGGTTCTTGCGGTCAGTGTATAGCCATTCAATATGGTATCGCGGGGTTACAAGTGAAACGAGAACCAGAAGGGGAGGTAGGAGTGAAGGGAAGTGGCAGCGGTCAGCGTCGAGACAGCCGACGTTTAACATGGGCACAGTCGTGCGTGTGGCGTTATTTGTCGCGTCGTTAGAATTCCCTTTTTGCCCTCTCTCTATTTTGTTCGTTTTCATTCTTAAAAACCAGAAAAGAAAAATCCATTGGAGGATTTTCGCTTTGGTAAAATTCGTTAAAGTGATTTCAAAATGATCCGAAGATTAATAGTTCGCGATTATGTGCTCGAGTGTGGTGTAATTTCAGTTTAACAGTTCAGTTTAATTGCCGCGAAACTACAACGATCGATCGGTGCCTGCGCCATAGATCCAGATAGTTTTCTTCGTAGCTTTGCTTTTTAAATTTCATAAGGAATTTGGTGATGGTAAAAGTTAAAGAAAGTTAAATTCGATATTTATTTTATCTGGTATCAATTTGTATTAGAAAAGTAGTGTTTTGTTATGGAAATCTGTTGATTTTTTAATTATCTCAATTCTTCTGTATATTTTTTTTTGATAATTTTCGCCCCTTAGAGTGTACGTGTAATTTGGAACTTAAGTTTCTATTTGGAAATAAAGCTTCTATTGCTAGAGAAATAGGATACTATAGTTTAATAATATTCTTTACTTTTATTTAATTCGTTATTTTATTTAACATGTTGTTTAATATTATTTAATTTTTTCAGTTTAGTATATTTTGTTAATTGTTAATGAGCTCAAAATTTTTCGCTATATAATTATACATATTTGTGTATGCCGTCAGATAAAGAGCGTTTCATAACAGGTTGTTAATCGATCATTCGTTAACCTTAGGAAGATACACATGAAATGTAGCAGAAGCTCCAGAATAGCAAATGAAATTTGAATTGCATATTGTCTAGACACGTGAAATCTACTGCTTCAAAATATTTTCTAATTTCCGCAATTACAAAAGATATTACTATAAACAGAATATGCTTAATTTATATTGAAAAAGTATTGTATTATATTATTATAATTTTCAAAAGACTACTGACTATTATTCTTAAGGTCTCTCATCAGACGTATAGCCGAACAAAGATTATTTATCGATTGTACTGTATAGATTCGATATAATTTATAATTCACTTGTAATACTATTTTCATGGTAGATCAATAATCAGTTTGTAAATATCTCTGCGTTGGTGAATAAATTACGTTCGAAAGGATTGCTTAAAAATGATATCTTTTCAGAATTTGATGTATTTTTTAATTAATAAATGAAGGAATATATAAAGTACTATAATTATTACATTATATGATAATGTGATAGCATAGTAATTAGTTAATACAACCCCTTTTATCATCATCAAATAGTAAAAAATTAATATAATACTAAATATCCTATAAAAACTTTTCTATACGTTAAATAATACGCAATTTTAAAATTATAAAGATAACTTGAATCATTACAACTATTAAAAACAAATAAACTAAAGACATCAAATATATTTGATTAATTGCGCCAAATGTAGAAGAAATATGAGTGAATCGTGAAAGGTAAACAATGAAACAAGTTAATAGTGCAAAAATAACTTCGATAAGCTACGTAAACAGCGCTAGTGACATGGCAAGGACTTTCGATCGTGATCGATAAACTATTATCAATCAAAATGATTTTTAAGTACTGTGCTTGGCCTGAAGAAGCCGACAAGGCGACAGTGTTGAAATGCAGAGAATCGAATTCGATCGAGAAAGATGAGAATTTCAATGAAGAACCTGGTAATCCAAGGAGAAAGGAATATAAAATCGCGAACACTATACTTCGTTATTGCCCCTGCGCCTTTAGGTGTAGGCAACCAGTGGATATCGGAAAGGAAGAGGAAGATTCTATTTCGACAATTGTTACCACTGTTAATACCACTCCTGTCATTCCTTTGAGGTTAAATTCGAGTAATGACACGGTGTATGTTTTCGAAACAAATAAATAAAATACTATAACTATGTAGTACATTATAGCTGTATAGTTTGTGACTCTTCGATATTCATCAAAATAATGTTTTATGTAGAAAAGATAGTCGTGTTGATACGCAAAGAAAAATATATAGTATATAACGTAGATTATAATAGTATACGATGAATCGATACAAGGTTTTGTATATCGTTCTTTTTATGAATAAAGAAAAAATGATCAACTTTCGTCGTCGAAAATTTTGTTTCAGAGATAAAGCAGTGAACGAAGAAGAATATAATGAAAAAAATAAACGTCACTTTCTACCAGATGACCATTTTGGTGCGAAAACAGTAGATGCAATTGAAGCACAATATGAAGGTATTTATAAGGTGTAATAATATTAGATACTAAATAATTAGATAATTAAATAGTTTATAACAAATTTTGATTAGATAATTAAATAACAATTTTTCAATTGAAATTATGAAATAAATTATATGAATAAATTCTAGAGTTTAAACTATATTATAAAATTATTCGTCAAGAAATTTCTTATTCGTGAAGAAGTTGAATTTATCATTTTCTTACATCATCTATAGCCAAACAAATAGATTAGAGCTGGAAGGATGGATTATAAAAATCATTGAAGCATTCAAGTAAACTTTTAAGCATTAAAAGCGACACATAATAACCTGTGGGACCTGCTGGAACGATCGAAAGTCCACGAACTGGAACGTGAGGTTCTTAACCTCGGACGAATGTGTAAAGCTTAGCTTGGATGTAATCAATATTTTGCTCGTAACGTTTAAATTGCCTAAACGAGCAATTTTTTACTAAAAAAAGAAAGAAGTACGGAAAATCTTCTCTTTTTACAAAGAGCAATCAATATTTTTCTGACGTAAAGTTTGAAATAATTGTAAATAGGTTAAAGTAAAAAAAAGAAAAAAAGGAAGACTAAGTTCCTTTACAGTTTTAAACTTTCAATGCCACTTAAAATACCATTATTAACCATGGAATAATATCTGGTCTCTTTCTTTCTCATTTTTATTTTTAAGTAATGAACTACCTCGTTTCAAGATATAAATGAATCGAGAATAAACATATATACAGAATGGTTTGAGACGTAATTTAGATCGAGATTAGCATAAGATACGCCATCGTTTATGGAAATATCCAGACTGATTCTTGCGTGGATAATAAATTTCAGCATTTTTCATTTCATTGCGTGGCACAATATTTGTATGTTGTTTTTTTTCTTTTAATCTATATCGTGGTTTAATTCGTATAAATATGAATATTCAGCATATCGATTTTGGTATTTAGATCGGAAGTCAGATAAACGAGTCTGCGGTTAGACATTTGCGCGTCAGCTCATTATTATAATTCTATATTATAAACTTAATGAATTTATAAATTCGTTTTTTGTTATTTTATTCAAAATATTGAATTATATTAACATTTAAATTCTGAAATATATTATTACCATCTATTATTGAATAGCTTGGTCTACTTTTCAGTGGATAACCAAGAACTTTCATCATCAGACGCCTTAGAAAATAACTACCAGCAAGATACCGAACAAGACGTACAAGATACTCAAGATGACAGTGATTCCAGATCGTCTACTCCCGATAGACAAAATGTGGACGCTGCATTTGATATTATCACCGGTCAATCGAGTCCTTCTGGTCGAGACACCGTCGATTTTATTGTAAATGTTAACCCTAACAGTATTTCATAGCAACCATTATCTTTTTCAAAAGATATCTATTTATTTAAATGTATCGCGAATGAATTATAACATAATTATAAAAATCCTATTTTAGATTACATTGGACCAAAAAATTGAAACTGGAACCGAAGCAACGATTACGTCGATCGATGACGATGGATCCAAAGACTGGAGCAGCGAAGAAGAGCTAAAATTTGAAAGTCAAAGCCGTATGGTATCCAGAAACTCGGAGCGCGTTAAATATCTTGAAGATAATCAAAACGAGAGCGAATTCAGCACGTCAGATGAAAATGCAAGAACAGATGAGGTGTCGAGCGTCCAAGAAAGATCTATTGTATCCATTTTGACGGCTGAACGAGCGTTAGTAAATGAAAGCTTGCAAACATCCAGTGATATTCTGCATTCGGACTTTCAAAATGAAGAGCCATCGCTTTCGAGAATGTCCATCAGTCCTAAAAAATCCAGTCGATCGCCAAGTAGAAATTCCGTCGATTTTGAGACATCGAAGTCACCAAGGCGTAATTCTCGAGGCAGTCCGCGTAAATTGGTTGGTTAATAAATATAAAATCATAATTGGATTGCAAACGTTCATGCAACTACGAGAAACTTAAATGTACAAAAATATACAGAATGCATGCATTAAATAAAATGTTATAGAAATATATATTATATAATGATACTTGTCGTGGTTTTCATTTAGAGATCATACAGAAAAATTTGTTTAAATTTCATAGCATCAATTGTAATCTATAAATGAGAGAATTGTATTTTTTTAACTAAATAATATATTTTGATTAAACTCACTAAAAAGCAATTAGGATCTTAAAAATTCTAAGAGTGTTTGTATTATATTTTTTCGCAGAGTTTTGAATTGGAAGATAAAGATTCGGCAGACTCGGGTGAAGACAAAACAGTTTCTTCTACGGTGCAGTGCGATTCTATCCAATCGGAAGAACCAACCCAGTCACGCAGGGGATCGAAATCAGAAGACTCCCCAGCCATCATCATTGCCTCCAGACCTCATTCATCCACTGAGGTTTCCAATTACGTTGAAAGTCATTTAAAAAGTGCTATCCAAATAGAAGAAAATGATAATGCCCTCAGGGTAAGCCATTAGAATATAAATAAATATTTTGATTTAAGGTTTTTTTTGTATTTTCATTGATAATAAAAATACTTCCTTTCAGTTTGTTAATGAATCTAATGAGAATAATAATTTGGAAGATGGACAAAGTAGAGATAGTTCCAGCGAAACGAATACGGAACCAGGAATTTTAAAGATCGAAGTAATATAATTTTTCAAAAACATTTCTTTAAATCTCGAGGACTTTTATTACGAAAAATTGATCTACATATGTTAAATAATTTTTGTATTTAGAGTCAATCTGTGGAACCAATTGTTACGACTAAACGAAAGCCCTCCAGAGTTCCTCGGGTTACAGTAAGAGGTCGAAGCAAAGGAAACTCGGAGAAAACGGAGAAGATAAAGCCGACAGTACAACAATGTTTTGCTCAACTTGAGAATAAAGACTGGTAAATATTACCAAGATAATTAAATGAAGTTAAATTAGAAAAAAATTTTACATTATTTAAAATTACTATAACCTTAATTTAATTGATTAATGATTAGTATTGTTAATATCCTTCTGCAATATTTAACAGCATATTCAACTTCTAGCCTTTAATGGAACAGCTACAAAAATCTGAATAGATAGGATCAACTGCTATAATTAGATTTTTATTCTACTTTCAGGGAAATTACTATGAAAGGGTTAAAAACTTTGTCCCAGATCGCAAAACAACAACCAGAATACCTGGACGTATGTACTGCCCCAACGATAAGCCGGCTTTTAGGTCGCCAAATAAAAAGTCTCCGATCACAAGTGGCGAGAACCGCATGCTTGACCGCTGGCGATATTTTTAGCTCGCAAATTCGTGGCATAGATCAAGTAAATTATCATAGCATTTTTTACATACATTAATCTCTTCATTCTTCTAATGAGAATTTTTATTTTTGATAGGATTTCGATGATATAGCCGGGTCATTGCTCCACAGGACAGCAGATACCAATCGATTTCTTCGGGCAGACAGTAACGCAGCCTTGGACCGAATGATAGAACATCTTCCACCTCATAAAACAATTACTGTCATCGTACTACGTGGTGCAAGGTAAGCTATTTATCAATTAGTAATATATAGAATTCATAATTTATTCTCATTTATGTATTATTTACTTAGTCATCAAAATGCCATAGTAAGAGCAGCCACGGCTAGATTGTTGGCTTCTATAGTCGATAGGATAGGACCAGAACATACTCTAATTTTACCGAAGGACGTGAAGGATAAGCTACTTTCTACGGGTGCAAAGTTATTAATCGATGGAAATCTCGATACTAGGTAATAACATGTATAAGTTTACTCATAATTTTCATAACTTTGTACCTATCATATTACTAATATTTTTATAAACGATTTTATAGAAACCACGCAAAAAGGATGTTCCGACGTCTTTCGCACTGCGAAGGATTTCGAAAAGCTCTAACAGATGCCGTGCCGGAAACAACTTTAAGACACATCGACAAGACCCTGAAAACCCTTTAGTCAACCAATTGGTCGTGTAATCTCGCACGTCACTTTGCCATCTAGATCTAATTCATCCAATGAAACTGCTTTTTGCGAAAGGTGAAACTGAAACTATTAATTTGAGTTTCAGTAATATACTCAATACGATCTTCGTGCACGGGGAAAAATGATAGAATCTCACGTAGATTATGGAAAAAATTTTCACTTTGTTGGTATTTTTTCCTCTATGCACGAATACGTATTTCTTCCCTGACGTTTAATCGCATGAGTTCAGCTATGGACGAGAAGTGGAAGCATGATTGCTCTAGTCGACTGACTTTAACTTTCCAAACATTTTGATACTCTGATGTACATCCGTACATTTCTTTTTTATACCATTGTATAAGCAGTGTACTTAGAAACAAGAGAGAAACTTATTTACATAATGTGGATTTTTAGGAGTTTGTTTTCCTGAGCCATTGTCATTTTATGATACGTTTGTGTGTGTCTCTTTCTTTTTGATAAAACTTAAGAGAATCTTCAAGACTTCAGTTTTTAATAAAATGTTTTTTTTGCATCTTTTGTTAAGTGAATAGATAGCTGGATAAATTTCAAATATATAGAATTCACATTATGTAAATAATCTGTGCTCAATTATAAAATATAAGTATCATTCTGAAGAAAGAAAAGAACATGTTAAAACTAGGATATGTAAAATAATTTTTACTTTTAAACCTAAAAGATGGAGAAATTTAATGTTATATAACATGTTATTTATCAAATAATATTTCACTTTGTAGTCAACAATTCGTTTCAGTTAGATGAAAATTATTTTCGGTAACGCTTGTACTTAAAACATTGTGCCTTAAGAAACCAAAAACTTTTATTATAATTATAAAAGATTTATACAAAGTTATGTTAATGAGAATTACATTTACACTAATGTAATGTAATAATGATTTACTAAAATCATAATGCTCAATCTATTAATTAGACGAATTATAATTTATAATAATCATTATTGTTTAGTAAAAATATTTATCGGAAGTTTCGAAACTTAAAATTTAATTGTTCAGTAGGTATTGCAAATTTTAATAACGCGAAACTAATTAAGATTATAAAAAATGAAGGAAACAGTTTATTTAAATTTCTCAGATATTCACGTATGTATTTTCATTCGAACAAACACTCGTCTCTACACACAATTGTTAATACAATAAAATGTGATATACGAAAAATAGTATTATGTATCGAGTTGTACCAAAAACTAAGTTTTTAAAACCACATAAATCTACAGAAGGAAAGATTGAATGGGAATTTAATAATGTTTCGCTTTTTTTTTACTTCACCAACTCTTCTACAAGAAGTTGCAGGAAGAAAATTATAAGTAAATTTTATTGAGAGAAGAAAGGAATACATTGCTGATGGCAATGATTCCATTTCAAACAGACCAAAATTCACTATTGTTTATTTAGATAACGATATTACAAATATTATTTACGTCAAATAATTGGAATATATTACTTTATATTATAATATAAAATATTACATTATATTAAGGATTATAATAAAAACTTCGAAGTATCAATAAAAATTTATATTAACCATTTTGAAAACGTTATACTACGATCCATTTTTTTTTAATTACAATTTTTCATATGACTTCGTTCCTTTTTTCATAAAACAACTGAAACACTGAATTGAAATGATAGCTTCACGTTGATTATTAATATTAAAGACTTATTTTCCCCTAGAATGGAGGAGTGGATTTCAATGGGCGAAAAAAATATCAAGTTAACTATACATACCATCGAAAATATCGTAAGTTTCGTGGCAAAAGGAGAAGATTTTTTTATAATATAAAAGATTTTTTTTACAGTTTTTAAGTATCTATATTATTGATCATAAATAAATATTATTAATAATTTAATAATTTATTATTTAAAAATTTAGATAAGAAAGGAAGACACGAACATATCAATCATAGTAGAACATAATGGTGTTATCTTGGGCGAGAGTAATCCAATATTAATCAATGCGGATTGTAAAGACAACACAATTCATATTATCGATTTCTCTGTTAATTTGCCAGTTACTTTAAAAGATAAACAAATGGTTAATTCAGTTGTATCAATTCCTGTACTAAGTAAATATTAATTTATATCGCTCAGTTAATTATTTATTATATAATAATCCTGTCTTCATTTTAATATTAATAACTGCACGTTTATACATAGTAAAAGCTGTCCAAATCATAGAAGACACGGTGGAAGCACAAACTCCATCAGATGAAGTTAAAAAGAATGAAGTTAAGAAAAAATCAATATTCAGTACAAAATCTGCAGCACTTCCCACATCACAGTTATTAGGGATATGTAATTTCGATTTGATGCCAATAATATTAGGTGAGCAACATAATTTCGAAATTATAGAAATTAAAAATTTATAAAGTTCAAATTTTCTGCGATGCTCTTAAATTAAAAATTTCTCAAATTAAAAAATTCAAACATCGACTGATTCGACAAATTAAAAATTATTTCCCCTGCAAGATTAGAATTAAATTAAAGTAAGAAAATTTAAAAATTTTAGGCGAAAACAATTTCTCCGAGAAGCTAATTTTAGAAACACCTACCTTTTCCTTTGATGGTGAATTAATTTCATGGCAGAATCTTCCGCGTCTTACGGTAACAGCTTTGCAAGATCATGTACCGATTTCTCAACCAAACGAAGCAATGAACTTTCTTCACATTACCATCGAGAGTATGTATAATGTACCAGAAACTTTCACAGAAAGTCTTCAATACAAAGCTGGCACGATAGCGTATATTAATAATGAGGTACTTATAATGAGCAAGATGGTAAAAACTGTAGACATTCCTCTATCATACTCGCTTATTTTGTAATATCCAGTGAGCGCTAAAGAAATTAATCAATAAAGAAGATTGTATATAAATATTTTGTGACATTCGTGTTTCGTTTCAGGTTTCAGAAAACATAATTTTCGATCATGGTCTTTGGATGAAGTATCGAGACATCGAGAGAACAAAACGATGGAACAGTTTACGTCATATAGAAAATCGAGCTCAGTTATCTAAATACAAATTGGACTGCGACTTTATGGGAGTGAAAAATAAATTTAATGAGCAGATTGACTTAGCGGTACCGGCTTACTTTTACATGTTAGTTGTGTTGTTTACTAACTATCATCATTATCCATTTTGTAGAAGAAGATATGCGAAGATATGCCACGAATAGAATGGAATTCTTTGAATCGGTGTATCTTATGGGGGAGTGGAATCGAAGCGATGCGGGATCATATTAGAAAGTAATAAATATTTAAATATCTTTTATGAAAATACATAATAATAGTTTAATATTCATATTATATAATTGTTTTATCATTGAAAAATATTAATTACGAATGATTTCTCTGAAGGTACAAATATTGGCCCTTTCAATTTGAAATAACGGGGAAAACTTCTACGACGAAATCGAAAAACGCTTCATCATTTACAACACAGTTGTATCAATGCTACGTCGATGTCTCCGAACTTCTTTTCCCAGGCAGTAAATTCTATCATTCTACAATATGCAAACACTTTATTGCTAAATTCTTGATATGTTAAAAATGATGCTTACACAGGAAAAAATTGTCGAGTCGTAGGACAATTGTATAAGTTCAATCCGTCAGACATATCTGAAAAAGTAGGGCTCGAGCAAAATATTTTTAGTACAGGAACACAACGCAAAGAAGTGAAAGAGAAAGATAAAAGAAGTAAAACGTCAAAGGTAAAACATACAATATTTCAATATTTCAATATTTCGATATTAGTAAAAATAGTATTAATAGAGAAATATTTGATTTTAGAACACGCAATCGATTCAATCGGAAACTGAAACAGTACAAAAAGCAAGTGAACCAATTACTATAGAGAATGGAGAGCCGACAATCATAGTAATTGAAATAGAACTTTACGAACCTCTGGTCGCTTGTAGAATCGAAAAGGACTTCACAAACTTGTAAGATTTGTAATTTTATCCTATTTTCATCCTATTCGACAAGTTCCATCACTTCAAAAGAGAAATTTAATAAGCTATGCTTGTTTAATATTACTTTAGAATAAATGAAATGATACCTAAATCGGAAAAGAAACAACATTATGTATATTCTGCTGACGTAGCGGAAGCACAGTACATGCACTGTATTCAAAAATTGGCGCAGGTCCTCACAGAATGTTATCGAGTATGAAAATGATCAATATAATCTATATATAATTTATGAATGTTTATTGTTAAGATATAATATATTCTATAATTAATGAATTCTTGATGTTTTTCAAGCTAGGATTTTTGTGACGAGAATAAAAAATCGAATAGTAAAGGAGAGAAACCACAAGAAAAATATTGCTTCGATCCAGAATCGGTAATGTATTATAAAAATATTTTTTAAATATACTTCAGTAATCAAAAGGAAGTTGATACATTTCAGGACGAGTTAACGTGTTTCACTCAGTACCTTTACAAAACTGGAGTATACTTATCTGTACGCAATACATTGAGAATGAAAATTCCTCTCCTGATAGATCAAAAATTCAAAATGCCTAAAAATTTAATCGATTCTAAGGAATCTCATGTACAGCTCCTATATTTTTCTGTCTTCTTAATATACAAAATTTTTGGGTTGTTGAATTTAATTAATTACGTTATCTAAAACTTTCACAGAATTTTATCTGCTCTGTATACACATATTTAGTGGAACAAATGCATCTTGCCATAAATCAAATGCTCGAATGCCGATTTACGCAAGATTTGGAAAACGACCTAAACCTGAAGCTGATATATTTCTATGCTGAAGAAGCTTATGAGCTTGGAAATTTCGAAGGGGCTAGAGACTATTATACAAAAGTAAACCATCTTTTTCAATTGTAATATAGAAAACTAAGTAATTTCAATGAAACAGACAAATCTTTCTAAATGCTTTTAAGATCTAAAATATATAATCTTTGTCATCAGGTAATAGCATCGAATAAAACTGACCCGCATCCTTGGACACAATATGCCATATTTCTTAAGAAAATAGGTGACATCGAACGTGCAAAAGAATGTTGCTTAGAAGCAATCACTTTAAATCATCGACATGCAATGGCGTATGTAAAACACCATTATCCATTACAACTCGTTATTAATATAAGCATAAAATAAAGATACGTGATCGTAAATTATAACGGTTTCAGATTATTAGTGTATGCGATGATTCTTTTTGAAAATAAAGAATACAAAGAAACTGAGATTTTCCTCAGAGCTATCACTTACTTACATCCACGATTTTTTGAAGGCTGGACTATTTTACATCTTTTTTTTATACGAACAGAATACTATCCAGGTACGAAAATTCTTTATCTTCCTGCGACTATTTCTTGTTGATAAAGAAAAATATAAGGAAGAAACTGAAATGAAAAAATCAAAACAATACAAGTAACTGAAAATATATCTAATATTATTTAGGAGTAGATCTTACCCTTCGTATTGCAAAGAAATGTATGCAAGACAAATCTCGTACAATAATACTAGATCAAGAACCACTTTCTTGGACCACGATTCACTGTCCCAATGATAATGTGTATATGATGGTTACAACATTTTTACTAAAACTGAACTTTTGTGAGGTAAACGATTTTTAATATAAAATTCGTAATTTTACTACGTATTGTTTTACTATGGTAAAAATAATTGAATAAAATAAATAAAAAGGTGCAATAGAAAGTACTTTACATACTAACGTATCTTTGAAAGCATAAATTAAACGGTTCCAGCTGGCAGCACTCGCGTTAGCACAGGAAATGGAAAATTCCGGTCGATCAATGCACGTTCTATATTACATGGCAGTAGAACATTATATGTCTGGCAAATACGAGAATGCATTATCGCATCTAGAAGAAATTCGATGCGATTATGGAATGGTCTATATCTTTCAATTATCAAATGCAAAAGCTAAATCACAACGATATATTTTATAAACGGAATATAATTCCAATAATGTTTATGACAGATTTTTCAATACCTCTCGATTTATCTATCTAGGATTATTCGGTCAGTAGCTTAACGGGCCACTGTTACTTCAAAATAGGAAACACAGAAAAAGCAATAGAATGCTACGAATTTGCACGTATGCTATTTGATAGACCTGATGATTTACATTTAGTGGAAGTTAGGTAATAATAGCAATCATCCTATAAATTTCAAGTAATAATAAATAAGTCAATGTATTTTTAATGTAATACATTTTAAATAATACATATAATCTTTTTCAAATAATATCAGATTGGGATATTATTATTACGATACTGGAAATTTCGATCGCGCAAGAAAGATTTTTTTGAGCGCATGCAAATCTTCACCAACTTGTCTAACTTGGCTAGGAGTTGGTATCAGTTGTTATGAGGTAAGAAATAATTGTTTTAATATTATCTTATATTATAATCAATTGTGAATAGTGTCGTTATATGCCAAAATTTATAAATCTTTTTTGCAACAGACATATTTTGTTACAGTTGAACCAGTTTCACGAGGCAGAAATGTCTCTATCTGAAGCAAATAGGATTAATAATCACAATGTAGATGTGTGGGGCTATTTATGCCTTTTAAATATGACGCTTGAAAGATACGACGAGTTTGCGCAATGCTATACGGAAATGATCAAAGTAAATTTATATTTTGGTATATTTTTTTAAACTTACTAAAGTGTTATAATATATTATCATATAAAGTGGAAATCTCTTAATTATTTGTAAATACTTACAATGATAATTCCATTGAACCTTATGAATTGTCACAACACAGCCAATATTAAACAATTTTTTAACTTTTGATAGCTCAAATGAATGTTTAGAATCCACAGAATTAATTAAAATTAGTTTTGTCTAGATGTTCTCTCTAGTTTTTTTAGTTATAAACAAATTTTAAAATTGTGCAATTCATGGGCCATAAAACATTATAGCCTAGCAGCGATAAAGTCGAATTAATTTCTTTGTAACGAAATTAAAAAATGAAGCTCTAAATAATCTAAATCAGTACTAAATTTAAATTTTCTACTTTTTATTAAAAAACCTCATAATTCAAACGCATTTTTATTTTTACAAATTTGTCAACAGATAACTTTTTATATGACTAAGGGAAAAGAGACAACAAAATTTTACTAACAATTTTTATTGTTTTTTTTATTTTTTTTTTTAAGTATCAGAATAATCTTAAAGATAGAAAACTGTGGCTGAGAATAACGAACCTGATGAAAGCTTTGGATTACGCACCACCAAATTTGAAACAAGCCAATGATGGAGGATCATAGCACAGAGGGGTTTGAGGAACAATTTGAAAACTAATGGCACCTAAACAAAATTAAAAAAAAGACACGAACTCGTAAAATGGAGGATTACAATGGCACTTATTTTTAATCGGTGGAAATAATTAAAATAACAAAAAAGAAAACGAATACAATTAATAAAAAGTAACTAAAATCATTCTATCAACGTTTATAATTTTGGTCATTACAGTTTATCACATATACTTCATAAATCTTAGACTTCATTGACTTTTTATCGAATGAAGAATTACAAATAAACATATAACCACATTTCTTGTTTAATCAACGATATAAAAAATAAACAATCGTGTGTTTTATGAATTATTTCCCTCTTTGAACTACTAGAAATCCAATTCTATTGTTTTTTTTTCTTCTTACTTAATATTTAGCGGTGCATCTTTCAGCCAATTTGTTAATATCTCATCTCATAAATGAAAAATAAAACATGAAGCAAGCATGTAACAAAATATTATATAATAATAAAAAAAAGGAAACGTGCAATAAATAATCTTTTAGTAAAAAGATGCAAATAAATTATATAAACTATAAAGTAACATAACATTGCTCTTGACTAAAGATAAATAAATATAGCCTATCTTTTAATGTTATAATATTTAGAATGTTATAAACGATTGCTTTTTCTTTTTTTTTTCTTCCTTTCTAAATCAACAGCTCTTGAAATATTGAAGTATACGACTTTTCCTCTGTATACATATATATCAATCTCCAATATATAATTAATTGCTATAGCCAATTATAAAAATATCATTCGAGCGGAATATCTGAACCGATGTCAGTATTCTATTGTCGTAAAATTTTATATAAAATATCAAGAAATACGAGTTACGGCCTTGTCAATTTCTATGTATTGTAAAAGAACTGTAGTGATTAACTTTTAGTGCGCTAATCCTTTGCGGTTTTTTACTTTTCTAAAAAAAATAAAAAAAACAAATATTAAAATTGGATCTTTAACAAAAATAACATTATTTTTGTGACTTATGATGCTGTAATATTATGAAGAAAAAAAAGAGAAATAAAGAAAAAGGCAAAAGAGAGTGTTTTTTTTATCTGGAGCCTACTAATAAATACCAATTAATAACCCATCTGGCAGGCCTTGTGACAATTACAGGAGGATCGTTAAAAAAAGTGATGTTACCGCAAAAAGTATTCAAATGTAAATCCGCAAAGGATTAATTAAATAACATTAACGATTGTGCGCAAGTATTATCACTTAGTTATAATGATTCGAAAATGCGTTATTTTAAAAAATGTCTTTCGGATACTTTGCCAAAAAGATTTAAAAATTTAAAAATAAATGTTCCAAATTTTTTAACGCTGATGAACCGACCAGTTAAAATGCACTTACTTTTATTGCTGTAAAATACTTTAAAATCATAAACTGAAAATTAATAATCTAATTTCTAATGACTAAAAGAAATTTTCAGTAGTTAGCATTTTCATAAAATTTGTTCCTAATCATAGGTTAACATAATATTTTTAGTCGTAATGAGCATTAGAAATGTTTCTAACATCAAAAAGTACCAGTATAACTACGTTATTGTACACGTGTTATTAAGAACTGGTACTGTTTTTATTGCAATATGTTTTTTCATTTTCTTCATTCACTTTTTTCTCTTTCTCGTCCTTCATTTTCTCAGTTTTCTCTTTAGTATCTTCTACTAGATCTTCTTCCGCATTTGCAGGACTAAGAGAGATCTCAGATTTTATTTCGCAAAAATTTAGAGCATCCTCTAAATTTTGATTAGGTGATTCACTCTTGTTTTCTAAAACAACATCCGTTTGTTTTTCTATATTCAATGTTTCTTTCTGCACTAACTGTTCTTCCTGTACTAACTCATTATCGCATACCGACTGATTATTACTTTCTATCACAGAACATGTTTTATCTTCGAACAAAGAAACAGAATTATCTGTTACTTCCTCTATACTTCGTTGCACCGTAACTTTGCTTTCAATATTATCACAGTCGTCGTTTACAAGCTGCTTTGTAATTTGTTTCGATGATTGCTGATCATCTTCATGTAAAAGTGTAGCATTTTCCGCAACAACATTGTTTAATACCTCATTACTTGCGTTTGGCATAAGTTCCTCATTCGACTGAACATTACCTGGAACCGATACCTCGGAAGACGTATTACTATTGTTTTGCAAATCTTCTGTTACGTTATTTGCAAGAGAATCTGAGCACGCTTCTTTATCTTCAACATTATTTTTATTCATAGCATCTTCAGCAATGTGTTCAGGATTATCTGTACCTGATATCGAAGTAAAAAAAATTTTTTCAGTTTCTCCAACTTTCGTTGACGACACTTTTTTCGTAATCTCATTCTCAATATTCGATTGCACATTTTCCATATTGGAACTTTCATTTGCTTCAGATTTAGTTTCCTGTAATGTATTACTATCCTCTGTTATATCATGTTCAGTATTCTGTTCTGGATTTTGTTCTCTATTATGTTCAATATTCGGTTCAAAATTCTGTTCAAGTTTTACTTGATCAGAAGTTGAACACTTTTCAGCATCGCGTTTCTGTGAAGCATTTACACTTGAAGAATCGTGTTTTATTATCTTTATATTTCCTCTCGAAAGCTTTGGTGATTTACTAGAATAAGATCTTTGTTGATCCTTCTGTGTGTAAGATTTAAATTCATTATCATGATGCTTGTATGAATTTCCATCATTATCTTCCTTCTTTATATCTTTCCTTTGATGGTACTGATATTTTGTCTCGTTCTCTTTCTTCTTTTGCGAATGAGACCTCTTCAAATTAGAGAACTTTTGATTATTAAAATAAGTTCCTTTCGACTTATCTTCAAATGACTTTTGGCGAAAGAAAGGTTCACCTTCGGACGGGGGAACGTCAACATCTGAATGACTGTACGTTACACGAGTTCTTTGTCGTGGCCCGACTCTTCCCGTTCCAGCTATGCTTGGTGAATTCACTAAAATTAAATTTATATCTTAGGAAATTTATATTTATCACACTTGTCTAAAAATTAGATTTACATAACTTTTTTTACGATACCTTTTACGCTCATGACTGGTCCTTTTATCAAATTGCTTTGATTTACTGTAACCTTGATACTCTTATCAGTTGCAATAACAGTTCTTTCTTCAGAAGTTGGAGAAACAGAAGTTTTTGCTGATGCTGCTGTATTATTCCTATGTTGATCATAGGTATTATGAGACCGATTTTCATAGTTACTATAAAAATTCTTTGTTGAACCACGATGAGCACGATGACCACCACCGCGAGTGTAATTGACATATTCATTATCTAAAAACAATATTTTAACAATATCTTCTAAAGTATGAAATTTCAATAATAACATTTGAACATACTATTAGCATGATATTTCCGGTCGGAATCTTTATGATCCTTTTTCGTAAAGTCTCCTAATGTAGGCCTTGATGATTTCTTTATTCCATCATCTATGATATGAACCTATAATTTTAACAATTTATCAATCTGATATTGCTTCATCCATAAGAAAATAATTATTTATTACTTTATCATTATCCCATTCTCGACGCCAATTTCCCTCTGCAGTTCTTTGTCTACTAATACGATCCTCGTCGATACGATTCCTTTCTGCTCTCCAGGCATCATATCCTGGTTGAGATTCATCTCTGTAATTTCCTTTGTTTGGTTTAATATCCTATGTATAAAAATAAAGTCTCTTACATTTGATATAATTAATTAAATTTATAAATAAAATATTATTACATACTTTCTGATTACCCTCTCTTCCACCAATTTTTTTTCTGAAACTCCCTCTTGTTGCTTTATGATGAGACCTATTCCCATTATTTTCTTTTGTGTATTCTATAGTAGGTTCTTCCCTTTCAGAATCTGCCAAAAAATTATATTTAGGATCCGGTGGTGGTCCTTCTCCCTAAATGATATTTCATTCTCATAATTAATAAACAAATATATTCATACACACATATGTTAAATTTAACACAGTAGAAAATAAATTCTATTAATACCTGAGCAAAAGAGTGAATTTTTTTCCCTTCCCCACCATGAGATTGCAATGTATATTCATGTTTTTCTTTGGTTGATTTCGGTTTGGTTTTAGGAGGATTTGAAAACTCTGGTGGTTCTTTCCTCTCTGGCCAATCTGTTGATGGTACCATTTGCACCAAAGCATTCAGTTTGGCTGCATTTTTTTTATCTTCTTCAACTTCCTAATGCAATAAGAATGATTTGTGAAGCATAAAGTGTATATTTATTTAATTTTGACCTCACAGTCAAGGAATAAACTTGCTTTACATATATAATGCAGTAGTGAAGCATAAAGTGTACATGTATAAAACTTAATATAAACTTTTATTATATCATAATACATGCCTCGTATCTCCTCCTAATTTCTTCATTTTGTTGCCGAATTTTATTGATTTTTTCTTCGAGTGCACTAGATGCCATCTGAAATATTATTTTTCAAAAAATGAAAATAGATAGGAACATTTTTCATTTGATAATTATCTGCTTTTTAAGAGTGATATAATTATTTACATTGACATTTTTCATATTTCAAAATATCTATACTATTTCTCACTTCTCTCTTTTACAAATAAAATTAGTAAAAATAAGAAAAGTAATATTGAATATTTTATTTTAAATAGAAATTAATTATTTATATGCATTCATATAAATTTACATAGGAATTAATATAACTAATTTAAGGTCATATAAAGTAGAAATTAAGCGAACAACGCTATAAGTTCGATAGATTAACCGTAATAAGTCAAGCATTTTAAGTACTAAAGTAGATATTCGTGTCACGTTTCGTTGCTCTACTTCAAAAGGAACTTCACTTCCGAATTTCTCATCCTCCAATTAAATATTACGATTGATCATACGCAATTTATTATATGAAAAAGATTTATATTTTACATTTATCATATTCTTCCGCTCTGTATGCGTGGAACCAATTATAAGAAAATACAAATTTTATTATCAATAAAAGATTAACCATAAGTTAATTAACAACTATCATACATCGTATTAACCAAACTATTTCCTACTTAACGGCTTAATTTTATAATCGATTTCAACCTTTTCAAGCCATTAAAAAAATCTAATCTTTTTAAAGGTGAGCTATATATAGACATTCACATATATCCTTGTCAATTTATATAAATTATGGAAATCAGCACGACCACAAAGATTCCTGTATAAAGTCGGCATATTAATAAAGCTATCATTTATATAAAATTAGGTTATACAAATGTACAATCCGTTTCTCTGAAACGTAAAAATGGAATGAATCGAACATATAATATGTAATAATAATATATGTTAAAAAGAATGAAAACAAGACGTACGGTTGCAAGTAGCTGCAAATAGTGTCAAGAGAATAAAAATTAGAACATTACGAAGGAGAGCGTTGCGTTGCTTCAATTAAAAATCAGCCACATATGTCACTGTTGAGCACTACCCTTATTTTTCCTACAGGGACACATTGACACCGCACAACACACTCACGAACCGCGCTCACGGATTTGTTCTCGCTCGAATAAGAAAATTATTAGTGGCGATGGTTGCAGTGGTTTTCATCGCCACCTTTAATTTTACATTTTATCCATAAAACATGTTTTTATTACGTGCTTTATTATCAACATGTTGAATTTTCAAAAGACCTCAATATATATGTAGCTATAAAAGTTATATACATATATATTAATGTAATTTGTATGTAACATGTGTTATTAAATATAAATTATAATAACATGAACCATCAGAATCTTACAAGATTTAAAATTCGCGCTAAAATGTTAGAACATTCGCAATCATAATCGTGACGTATCAAGGTAGATACGCAATAAAAGAAACACAAAGCTAGCCATAATAAATGTTACATGAGCATCACTGTTAAAATCTATCATGCGCAGAACATGTCAATTCTTTTCTTCGATGCTCTACAATGATCAGATACTTGATTGTGATTGTATTGTGATATATAATTGTCAATCGATCACGGCAAATTGTGAAACTATGAAAAATTCAAATTCCAAATTATTTTCCGGTCTCAGTAAACCGTGTCATTCCAAATGTCATATGTATCTCAAACTATAACCTAACATATAGAATTTGTAAACATTGAAAGTACATAGAACGTGGTCGGCTCTGATAAGAAAATTGTTGTGTAAAGCATTTAAGGAGTCCCTTTAGAAATGAAAATAACGAAATCCACCGTAATCCTCTTAGTCTTTGTACTAATGTTATCGATATTTGTAGCAAATGTTGCTGATCTGATCAATGTTGATAATCATATACTAGATGATACCTTGCATAACAAGGATGTGAAAAAAGGATGGTCAGAGCCAAAATTTTATGATATTGGAGAATCCTTTGACCAGCTAATGTGGTTTTTACAGGTTTGTATTTTTCATAAAAATATTTGCATACTTTGGAATTATACATAAGTAAGTTGTGTCTGCCTTTAGTTGATTCCTGAATCAGTGTTATTTATACTTCAAATCTTTTTAGATATCAGATATACATATAAGCATATTTCAAGATCCATTTAGAATAACAGAACTAAAGGAATTTTGTAACATTACTGTGAGCAGTATTAAACCCACTGTTGTTCTTGCTTCAGGTAAATTTCATTTAATATTAATGATATTCTTTCATAAAATAAATTTTATACTATTGATAAAATAATGAATGATCCAACAGGTGATCTCACAGATGCAAAAGCCAAGGATAAAATGGGATCAAAGCAAATATTGGAAGAATGGAAATATTATAAGCGTGTTTTAGATGATACTGAAGTTACCAAAAAGACTTTGTGGTTAGATGTAAGAGGCAATCATGGTAGGGATAATAACATAGTATACATTTTTAAGACCAATTTTTATTAAAATAAATTGTATGCTAAAATATATAATATTATTTACATTATGTTATTTAAATTTATTTCAGATAATTTCAATGTATTAAGTCTTGAATCAAAAAATAATTATTATTCAAACTATTCCATTCAAGGACAGAAGCACCCAAGATCTTATATGTATACCATAAATGTTGGTTCAAAATATTATACATTTATTGCAATAGATGCTTGCTTAAAACCTGGCCCGAGAAGACCATTCAATTTTGTTGGCATGTTAGATGAGCATGAAATTAAAAGTATATACAATTTAGTAGATAAGTCTAAGGATAATAATGCAGATTTTATAATATGGTTTGGTCATTATCCCACATCCTGCATACTATCACAAACTAATACCAGCATTAGAAATATCATAGGTAATAATTAACAAAATATATACTCTTACATCTAAATATATTGGATTATTAACTTATTTTATTATTGTTTCAATAAGTAAAGTCTTGGAATTCTAATTTTACTTTAATTTGTTTGTGCAGAATGATGTATGATACCAAAATTTTCAATGATAATACATATTATTTTAAAAGTATAATTTTTAGAGAGATTCTAAAATATACTTTCAGGCAAACATAAAGAAAGTATGGTATATCTTTGTGGACATTATCATACGCTTGGCGGAGCAGTGCCTAATATGTACACTCTACAACGAGGAGGATTCCTTGAATTAGAATTAGCAGATTGGAAAGATAACAGAATGTAAACTATTTGTACTTTATATTCATTATAATAAGAAGCACATTCACTTATTTGTTATATTAAGTTATAAATAATTGTAATATTTGTTTATGTTTATTTTCAGGTACCGTTTAGGAGCGATTGATCATGGTCAATTTTCGTTCATTGATGTAAAACACAAAGAATGGCCTGTAGTACTAATAACTAATCCTAAACATGCTTTGTATACAATGCCCAGGAAAGAGAATATAATATCTGTTATTAAATCTACACATATTAGGTAAATATTTTTCTACAACAAAGTGTATGTTTTTTCTTATATTTAAATATTGTATATTATTGTTGATTTTTATCGTTACACGTTCTTATTTTTGTAGGATATTGGCATTCTCGATAGCGTTAATAAAGACTGTCGAGGTTCAGTTAGATGATGAACCTTGGTCTGAATGTGAACATGTTAAAGGACCACTCTATGTTTTGAGATGGAACACCACAGATTATAGAGAAGGAATACATACTATTCGAGTTTAGTAAAATATGTTCATTTACTTTTTGTTATTTTACATAACACTTTGTGTATTGACAATTAATAACAAAAAAATAATCACAGGTAAGGGTTTCTGACATGGATGAAAGGGAAGCAACAATAGTTCAACCATTTGCTCTTGATGGATCACGTTTATCATTTCGCGTTTTACCTAGACTTATACTTATGTCTAACATCAGTAATATCGTAAGTAGTTTAATAGGTATATTACAAAATAATTTCCCATTTGTGCAAATCTAGGTATTGATATAGTCTGTTTCTTATCTAGTTCCAATTCCTCTTTGGAACAGTGTTAGTTTTATTAGTAATCCCATTGTGTGTACTTCGTTTCCTTCATATATTGTGTGAGAGTGAGTAAACTTTCATTAAATATTGCTAGAAAGTTCTTAATGTTAAGTAGAAAATTAAAATTCTAACTTTTCACTAATTAGGGAAACAGATGCATCGACCAAGATTCAAAATACAATTTTTTTACTCATGGGTTAGAAAATTATGGATATTATCTACAGTTGATCGTCTGTTTTTTCCATTAGTATTGTATACATTATATTTAACAGTTGGTAAGCATTTAATTAACTAGCATTTATTAATTTATCATATTTGTTGAACATGCAATTTTACAAAAACGAAATATTTACTTTTAAGGTCCATGGGCTGTTGGTGAAGTAATAGAAAATCAGACGGGTGTAATTTTTGCATGGGGAACATTTATTGGAAAATCTTTCTTACCTGGTGCTTTTACTTATGCTTACGGATTTTTCCAATTATTTTCTTTTCATCTACCATTGATGCTAATCTTAGCTAATAGAGTGGATAAACGGTAAGACAAAATGTACCACTTTTTGTCACAGCTTGCGTCATATTTATACATATCGCTAAATAAATATACACATAATGAAATAAAATTTAATTTAATGATTTTACAGATTACAAAATAGTAAACCAAATGAGAAACCATTATCTAAGATTTGTTTTGTCCTACAATATTTACCAATAATATTATTAATTATGATGCAAACGTGTATGGCTTATTTCTTCTGGCTAGCATATGGGACATTGGCTACCATATTGTGTCCTTTACGCACTTGGAGTATTTTTTTAGCAATCATGTTGTGGCATCAAGTAGATACAATGCCATATTCATGTCTAAGGTATGTATTATATCAAAATTTAGATATCCTAAGAAATTTAAATTACTAATCCATGAATTATTGGATTTAGTAATAGTTTATTGCTAAATTTCTTTTATTATATTTTCTACTTATATTAATTATGATTTTTTGTTTATGATAAAGGTCTGCCGCAAAAGTATGGTCTCCCCTTGGTTAGTTTATAGAAAATATAACTTACCATGAAAGTGTAGCAAATTACCAGTATTAATTTTACATAGCTGGAATATTTTCACCTTCTCACATATATATTATGTAGTCAATTTATAAAAATATACATTTACATATATATGTATATTAAGGAGGCGCCTTGATGAAATGTATAGAGTTGCACATAGTAGGAAGCCCTCCTCATTTTTTCCAACGTCTACGTATATATGTATGTATGTCTGTTTTTATTTACTTACTTCTTATATATCAAATTGAAATAAGCCATTATAAATTTATTTCTTATCTAGTAAACTTAAAGTCATTATCATATAGTTAGAATTAGCTATGATACATTTCACAAATCTAGATTAGTGTAAAAAAATAAAAATTTTATTGCTTATTTTATCAAACAAAATTGAAATAACTCTAATTGTTATTTATAATCGTACATTACAATCAATAAGTTCCTTTAGAGAATGCCAAAGAATTTATCAACTGGTGGAGTTATAGCAAAGACTGTTAATATTTTTTACACATTTAATATCCGTAAATTGATTTCAATAATTTGCATGTGCTCGAATGTTTTCAAAACAGTAATTTAAGAACATGTGTTCTGAATGACTAATTTAAATACTCCTTAACTATCTCTTTCTTTGAAGCCTTTCAATTAATTTTAAAATAATTTCCGTTTATAACAATTATTAATGTGCTTCCATGTTGTTTTACAGAACTATTTACATAAAATATGTTATGTAAGAGATTTAATCCAAAACAAGAAGAAAATTTAATTATTTATTTTACGCTACATATTATATTTTAGCTAAAAATTAAATTAAAAGTTTATCTATAGAAATAAGAAAAAGAAATTGCAATAACATATGATATTAAAACGTAATAACATGATATTTTATATGTAATATAATAGAAGAAACTGTCTGGCTTTATTTTAGAGATAAATTTTTAATAATAACTTAAACAATAACTTATAAGTATTTTTGTTTTAAAATTTAATTCATCATATATTTCTGTGTGTTAATATTGCCCAGTCAAATTTTTTCCATGTAATAAGAAGCGAAATTAATTTAAAAAACTGAAGATAATATAAGTAAAATTGATAACTTTACTATTTTCAATTTATGAAAGATATTATTCCTGAGGTAAATAGCCTTAATTCTTTAATTATAAATTTCTTTAATACCTTTTTATATTTTACTCATATAATTATATTTTGTTTTGGATGGTTCAGGCAAAAAGAGAATGAAACAATGTGTGGATAATTGACATCTTTTTTAAAATACAAATCAATATTAAAGAATAGATTTTATTGCTATCCTATATTTTTCTACAAACTATCTAACTGTTATTGTTCTCAAATATAATCTCAGAACTGTAAAAATGTGATCTCAGTAGACCAATGATTCCCAATCATGAATAAATTATGAATTTCTTCCATAAATATGCCAATACATTTTCAGAAAACTTTAAGAATGTGATTGAAAGTTCATTTTTAGTCATTATTCATAAATGTGTGCACAATATTAATTCACAATATAGCTACAACTTTTTAATAACTATAGTGTCTGTTTTCATGTACTTTTTGGTTTTGTACAAAATAATTTTCAAAAATTTATGAAATTAATCATTATTGGGAATCATAATTAATTCTTTATTTTATGAAGTATAAGTATTTAATGTATTTTATAAACTGCTACAAGAAAAGTAAGAAATATTATTTTCAAATAATTGACGCATAACATAAAATATATCTTTAATCACTCGACTGAGTAGTAATATAAAAAATATGTAAAATATATACTATGAAGTTTACAACACAATAACGCATGTAAATGTTAATAAATGTTATACATAGCTTGACTAACTTGAGAATTGTATAGTTATTGGATAGACTACAGATATTTATGCAAATTCATATTTTTATAAACGCAAAAAAAAACAGCTAAGTAGAAATTTATTTCACCTACTAAATAGTGCGAGCAGTCTAATTTAGATATTTTATATATTTTTGCCTTTTTAAATTTCTCATAAATGCATAAAAATCCGCGGTCTACTTATTAATCATCTCGACTTTATTCATTTTGATTACGTTACGACTTTAGATTAACCCAACTATCCTAACTGTATCGCATAATTTAAATTTCACCATTCTACGTAATGTTAATATTTGAATGCGTAATGAAAAATATATCTAATAATTCTCGAAAGTTAATAAAGGAAATAATTCGAAAATGCTTCCTTAAGATTTATTTCTTAAATGTTCTTAAACTACTTTTAAAAAGAAATGCGCGGGAATTAATTCTGCTGAATGGAAATGCGTGATTTATTACTGCTTATAATAGTTGTAGATGCCTTTCCATGTAGTTTTTTGTAACTTTTCCCCGGCATAAGTACCAACAGAGCTAAGATTTCTCCCTAAAAATATGTTAGGGTTTTCCATCGTACGGTTGCCTAGGTAGCCACGGACGACGAAATATGTTTGGCGTAAACAAATTGGTTCTCGTGAGAAGCTGAATTATTTTGTGGGAATCAATCGCATATGACAGTTCTCGTTAGTACATATCGGCAATATGACATCTCTAGATTTAAGACAACAGAAACTCGAACAGCAGGTACGCAAGTAATAGATTTAAACACTTCTGATGATAATTTTGAAATGTTGAATTTTCATTTAAATCACAATCATGTATTTTGTATTTGTAATACTTTAAAAGGTGAAAGAATGTTATTAGAGTACATATCATGTTATAGGAAAATAATAAAATTATTTCTTTAGCTGGAATCTCAAATTATATTATGCTATTATATATATATGTACATGCATACGTATACATACACAGAAAGTAGGTCATTTAAATATTTATAAATTTGTATATAGAGCAATTATAATATAATGGTCCTTTTGTTGAAATTCGGTTTGACAAGACAAAAAATATTCTATCTTGCATTGAATTTGTGAAAAGATATTATATTTATTTTATGTTTTTCACGTTTTTGATATGCATTTCTTATTGATAAATTCCAATTAAAAATTATTATTTCAGTTTTCTAAAACATTTGGTGTTATGATTTTATCAATTACAGAGGCAATTAATTGCACAAAAAATGAAACAAAAACGACAAAGTGGTGCTGGTGGAATGGTACAGGCATCTAACATATCAAGCACTCAGCTTTCAAGTCACTCTACAAAATGGATGAATCCAAACAAAGAGCTTCGAGGTAAGTTTAATGAGCTAAGAAAGTTAATTATAATGAAATATATAATTCTTTTTTTTTTTTAGGATATGATGGGCCATTACAGTTTAATATATCACAAACAAACCCAGATTTAAATACCTTTGCAGAAAATAAGGATGTGGAATCAAGAATTCATGGTATATTAATTAGATGTTTAATTTAATTTAATTGTAACTATAACAGATACATGAATGTCACATTTTTGTCATAGAAGTAAGCACAGAAGGAGGTTTTTATCAAACTATGGAAGCTGCAGATTGTGCAGATGAAGAATCGTCACCTATAGATATACACTCTCCTTTGGAATCTTTACCATGTCCTTCACCTCTTAGAGTAGCTCCATCAGATGGTGCTAGCACACTTATTAGTAGGGAGAATAATTCTTCAGTAAGTTTGCTTTTAACTAAAAAAAATTATATATCATCTAAAATATGTATCATTGATTTATCATTCAGAGTCCAGAATTAGAGGGAAACGTGGAAGGGAATATAGAGCATTTTGTATTACAACCAGCAAATAAAAAAATGCATTACAAATGTAGGATAACACGTGATAGGAAGGGTATGGACCGTGGCCTCTACCCAACTTATTTTTTACACTTAGAACGTGATTATGGGAAGAAGGCATGTGATTCTTTAGAAAATCTCTATAGAACAAATACATCTACAAAACGTAAACAATATATTTTTCATTTATAGATTTTCTTACTAGCTGGGCGTAAAAGAAAAAAAAGTACAACAAGTAACTATTTAATTTCTACCGATCCTACGGACCTTTCAAGAGCAGGCGAATCTTATATTGGAAAATTAAGATCAAATCTTCTGGGAACACAATTTACCGTATACGATAATGGATATTCATTAATGAAAGATGATAAAAGAGACGATCGTTTTAATCCCAGGCAAGAATTAGCGGCGGTAATATACGATACTAACGTTTTAGGATTTAAAGGGCCACGTAAAATGACTGTCATTATCCCGGGAATGACATCGGATCAAAAAAGAGTTGAGATTTGTCCACGGGATGAGTCCGAAACACTTCTTGGTATATATACTATCATTTTAATGCAGATATTATTGAATCAGTATTTTTACTCTTTATTTTTTATTTCCTCAGAACGATGGAAAACAAAAAACATGGACAACTTAATAGAATTACACAATAAGACTCCTGTATGGAACGATGACACACAGTCATATGTACTTAATTTCCACGGACGCGTAACTCAAGCGTCTGTGAAAAATTTTCAAGTGGTACACGATAGTGATGGTTTGTATTTTATGCCTTTGATATAAGGAAATATTTTAGATGAAAGGATACTTGAAAAGTTTGTAATAGTCACATTTCTGTAGATTAAAGAAAATCACTTTATGATTTTGTGTTTTAGTTGATTACGTTGTTATGCAATTTGGCCGTGTGGCAGAAGACGTTTTTACAATGGACTACAGGTTTCCATTGTGCACGCTTCAAGCATTTGCCATCGCTTTAAGTAGCTTTGATAGTAAGTTAGCTTGTGAATAATATAATTCATAATTGAACGTAAAAATGATTATACATCTATGGGCGATAAACTACATTGGTTAGAAGAATCCGCAATGGACAATCAACAGATTGTAATGATGTTTTTCTACAAGCATATCCGTAACAATAACTATTCTATTGATATCTGATGTAAGGATAATCGGTATAAATCGTGTGTTCACTTTTCTTATATATGGATACTGTTTTTAAATGCTAAACATACATTTCACATTTGATGCATTGCGCCCAAGGATTAAGATAACAGTTATAATTGTATTGTTGTTGATCCTAATATATTGTGCTATAATGTGCATTTCGACTCGTATTGCACATGCAATGTTTTATTGTTAATACTTGTACCAATAATATTGCCTATAAACGTTCAGTGATGAATAATATACATGGTAAAAAATTATAATTTAAAAACAAACTGTACAATTTTTAATTTATATTTTATTAATTGTTTGCTCTTTTATTCAATATTTGAAATATTTTAAACTATGTTTGTGCAATCAAATGTCTGGTGTTTACAAGGTTCACATTTTGGTATTATCATGATCAAGTTTTTACACAAACGATATTTTATAGCAATGATATTGATATTGATACACTGCACAATTTACTGCCTAAACAGATAATGAATCTTTGTATCAAAAGTATGTGGAATACGTATATGTCGAGTTGTTTTTATGCTATATATCTTTGCTTGAGGATATCAAGCACATTTTACACTCATGATAATAAAATAACACAAAAAATTATATGAGAAGTAAGATTAAAGGTAATATTTATCTGCAATGTTTTTTAGAACTGACATTAAGGAGATAAATGATCAGTTATTTGCAAACGGATTTGTATGTAATTTATTATTTTTTCTTAGAATTGGGAATAATCTTACAAATGACAAATATGTTTTTATTTACATGAAAATATGTTGTGTATAGCTCCCAGTGCATAATATTGTATCTCACAGTGTGAAAAATTTTTGAATATCTAAGTGCACTGGTCAAAGATATTGCTATAGCAGTGTAACCACGATTTCAGTGTACGTATTATAATGGATCTGTTAATCATTGTCTAAACGTGTCATTCAAAATACATATCAAGTATTTTTATTTGATATACAACTTATTGTTCAAAAAACATGTTATCATTGACATAAAATCTCTTATATTTATAAAAATACCAAAGATATGTTGATACTTATGTATAATGTAGAATGAATTCATTAAAGCATTGATAAAAATATTTTTATGCTGTGCCTTTACATAACATTAATTGCACATTAGGGAATTGCAAAGAAAAACTTAACAATTTTTATTTCATTATGTAAATCTTCATTCATTGAATTCGACGTTTATGAGCATTTTAATGATCATATACTATTTTCATCAAATTTACAAAAGGTAAAGTTCATTATTATTTTAAAGTTTTGTAAGATCATTTATTAGTGTGTTTTATGCAGCTGGGAATTAAATATATGGTATTAAATGTTTATATATATATAATAAAATAAGATAAAATAACAAAAAGTAAAGTGAGATCTAAACAAATGTAAAATCGCAACAAATTGCAACACGAAAAACGGCATTATAGAAGTATTGGAGAAAATTTGTAACTTTATAAATTTTATACATCATAAGGTTTGTTTGTGATAAAGTATGCTATTTATAAAAAATGAATGTATATTTTATCAAAGGAAGGTGCTACTTAAAGCAAAATCATTTTTATCAAGATAAAGCAAAACCAATTTAAATACTATATAAGTAAACAGTATTAATATTATTTAGAATGTCAATTAGACATTTTATAAGTGTAATATTTCATATTGGACTTATTTTTTACTTCAGTAATGTTAATACCGAATAGCATTTAAGATGTATTGATAATACTTTAATTGCGTGTGAGTGTGCGTGTACACATTAAAAAGTAAAATCTGTAATTAGCTTATCATGTTTAATGTTGTGAATTAAAGTGTTCAATAGGTATTATATTTTCATCAATCTGAAAATAAATACAAATTGCAACTTTAATTTTGTATATAATAAATCATTCTTTAAAAAATATTAAGGAATTATAATTCTTGGCACAAAAGGAATAGAAAATGGTTGAAAGGTTGAATATGACCATAACATTTATTAGTAGAGACTTTAATAGAAAAAGATCGCATGAAAGTTTTACACCAATACTGAACAATAAGATTAGTGAACAGATGATAATTAATTCCCTTAGTTTAAATGTATAAAAAAATTTTTTTGTATCGAAATACAATGAAGGCACTTAAGGTCTAACATTCAGAGATATAAATAAAGGATATAATGTGACTATCACTTTTACGTTTATTATTTACAACATGAATACAAGTTCTCAAATTTTTATTGAATATTTGTTTAATCAAAAGAAGAAATCATATACAGAAATACTATTCAAGAATCTTATTCTTGTGTTTCCCACTCTCATATTAAATATATTACTATTTTCAATATTATTTTATTCTCATCAATATTTTTTTCTTTTCTATTTAAAAATATATCCAAACTAGAATCTTGTAAAACTAGATCTTCCAATTTTACTTTTTACTTCTTATACCTTAATTTACCACTATAGAGGGGTGCCAAATTAATTGCATAGAATTATTGGTATTCGAAGAACATTTTAAAATATGATCAAATATACTCTATATTGTATATGTTATAAAATAACCATAAATCCATGCTTATATCATTACAAATTCAAACATAACGCAACAAGCGCAACGATTTATCATAAAATATGTAGCATTAAAATTCAATGTCAAATGAATTCAATATCGAAGTTGTAACCATGCGTATAAAACTGATAATAACCTTAAAAACCACATTAATAAATGAGCACTTTATTACTCCTCTTGCTGTTATTGCTTCAAGCAAAGAATTACAGAAGAGGAATGTTGAACAGAGTGTCAAGTATCAGAATACTAACTAAGACAAATCGTTTGCAAACTTGATTTAAAGAAGCAAAATATATCATTTCATATAAACGTTTTTCCATGTACATAAAACATATTTGAAGAATCTATAATATTGCAAAGCCTTCTTTACAAATAAGTCTTTTGAAAATATCAAAGACTATAAAGTCCTATAAACTTCTATGAAGTCCATTGTGAAAGCTTTAAAATTTATATCATTAAAAAACTTTTCACGGATATCCTAATTATAATTATTACTTGTTTACTGATTTATTTATATAGAGTTTTGATATTTGATGTATTTACCATAGCATATTATTTTGTCAGCAATTAAAATAGTAATGGAACTTGAATTTAATATATATAATATAATATATAGTATAATTGTATATTAACTGACAATGCATTTTTCTTAAGCATCTGTACGCTGTGATATGTTATAATCTTTAATTTCTTGGTTTAATATAAAAAATTATGTTTTAGGACGGAAATGAAATGCACAAGGTATACAATAAATGATGATTTATTGTACACATTGTTCAGTAAGCTCCATAGCATAGGAAAGAAGTGATGTCATTCAAAAATATTTATTAAAATAACACAGAATATTATTTTTTAACAAAAAATAATACTTTTTGATTAGAAACACTAATTAATTTATTCTAGGAGGAGCTTACTCTATTTGTCCTAAAAGATAAATGCGGTATTTCATAGATATTTTAGTTTTCCATTTTTAATTACATTTTCTAATTTCAAATGAATTATATTTTTTATAACTTTATGGAAGGCTATTGTAGAATGTACTACAAAACATTTCAAAAGTTTTAAATATTTTATATACATTTTTAATACGAATGATTAAAATTTTCAATTGTCAGCGTACTAAGCATATTTTTTGGTTTCACTTTAATATATAAATAGAATTATTAAAGATTTGCAATTTCTAGTAATTAAATTGACATTGGCCTCTTCTATGATATACGAACAATTTTTTAATTAATTTTTGGTAACTATAATTTAAGATGTAAAAGTTCATAAAATCAGAAGAGCATTCCACTAATTCTCATGTATTTAAAAGCATTCATTTCCAGAATATAGAAGTTATTATAAAAATCAGAGTTAAAAATATAAGTATTGCAGATCAGCAAGAAATTATGCTCAAGGGTATTAAAAATATACAAATATATCGCATAGAATCGATAATATACCATAAATTGCTGTGTATTTAATCTAATTATTTAATTTAGTACACATCATAGGCCATATATATTGAAAGTGGTACTACATTAGTTCTCTTTAGATGATTTTATACACTTTACATGTCGTTATAAAAATGTATGTAATAACGATTAAACCCTAAACTTTTAATACTGTTCTGTAGAAAAAAATTGCATTAAAAAATTTCGATTTGATGTTTTTTCAGGCCTATCTATAACTACATGTAATACAAAATTCATATTTTGTATATACCCCTTTATGAAAATTATTATTTTTATCACTTGAATATTTTTGTTGTAAATTTTTATTCTCTTCAGTTTTTTTTATGTGGAATGTGATTTTTTTGTAATAGTATAAAATAAACTTATTTCTAAATACTTTCTTAGGTTTAAATACTTTTCATATCAGTCCATTCTCACTGTTTCACGTGATTTTCTTGACAATAAAGTTTATAAAAATGTCAGATCCAAAAATTGCTCTTATAACTACACACAGCATGTTACTGGTATATTATTAACCCTGTAAGTGGAATACACACATCGTGCATATACTCTCTTGTTGACATACAATTCCATTTTATATTTAACAACATTTTTATAAAAAATGATTTTTATATATCTACACATGTAACAGGGATTATCTCATGCTGCAAATATAGCAATTCATATTCATTATATTTTTGCATTTTCGCAATATATGAAAATCATTCAAATTAAAATATAAGAACTCTATAAATAATTACTGAAAAGCTAAAAATTTGGAGGGGTAATTTTTGGTTTTAAATATCTCAATATTTTAAAAAAAGCAATTTAGATAAAAGAAGGTTAACATGAAACATTATATTCTAAATAGTCTTTCAACAGATCATTTGATAAAAAAATTTGTACACCAAATTGTCATAAAGATATTTCATTTTTAAATTTGTTGTTTTCTTTATAAACATAAACAGTCTCAAAAAGGTTAGGAGTATGATATAAATTCAATTTCTTCTATTTTTTATTATTCTTGAAAATCTAATAATACTAAATTTTATCATCTTCCCTCCAAGGTCATAACTTAAAACATCTTTTATACAAGTTGCAGTATGAATACAGATTAAATTATGAATATTATTTAAAAACGCATACTTTGATTATGGATACCCCTTATAATTTTACATATATCCTCGTTTTATATCTCCTTGAATATTCTTTGCGGTTGGCCTGACAAATCTAGGTGCTGGTATGCGTGATGGTGGTCTAGGAATAGCACTCATAAGATTTGAAGGTCTATTGCCTGTGTTCCAATTTGTTGGTTGTCGCAGTCTCGTTTTATTTTCAACTTTCATAACTGGTTTATTAAAAGCCTGTATGATAGTGTAACATTTAACAAGTAATCTTAAAAATTGTTCGTGAACAAATTTTATATACATAAAACAAACAAAAAACTCACTTCAACTTTTTTTACCATGTCTACTTCATTCTGTTGTTTCAATACAGTTTCTGTAGATAGATCTTAAAAAGACACATTAGTAAGTACTTCTTATATAGTCGAAACAATCAAAATTATATGAAGATTGTTAAATACACTATTGTAACTTACCATCAGTATTTATTGACTGACTAGATCTTGTAGGACTTAATATTGGAGAGCTTGTTTTAACATTGAGGTCAATACTTAATGGTGAATCACTATCACAATTATCAATACCATTCTTTAGTATAGGAGAAGACAAATCTTTTTTTACACCAATCCAAGCACTTTCTAAAACTCGCCTATTTAATCCAGATGTTGCATCTTGTTTCAAACCTAAAATATAAGGAATATAAACATATTATTTTTTATATAACATAATATATTTTTAATATCATAATATAAATATTACTAACTTTCTTCTTGCATCCGTACTATCTGATGCAGTTGTTCAATATTCATTGGCTGTGTTGTATATGAATTGTGACTACTATCCGAACATGTACTAAGTCTATCATCTAAATCAGGTGCACTATGAGCACTATGTGTACTTTCAATACTTTCTGTAGATCCTGCAGCACCTAATACTTGAAGTTCCCCAACGCCTGTGTTCAATTCTAAAAGGCGTTGTTCAGAACCACTTCTCATTTTTCCGAGAGAATATAATTTATTTGCTAGAGTTTTTTCAACGTCTCTTACAATGTTTGGTTGTGAACCTTTCATGTATCCATAGTTAGACACATTTGTACCTGTTATGTTAACAGTTTTCAACGAATTGGATACAAGATTCGGATTAGACTTTTGAAGAAACTGTGGCAATTTTGAAAACATCCGCGGTACATGTTGCTTCCGCTTCTGTAATTTTGAAATTGGTTTTACGAATGTAGCGTCCGCGTTATCAAATGATTCTGCATTTTCCATGTCAGTTTTGCCACCATGATTACTACTCTTTTTTGTGAATGTATAATATTTCTTTTCTGGCGAATTTTTAATACAAGCTCCTGCCTCATCTGCTATTTCGGCATGAGGTTTAATTTTGTTAATTGGTGATTCCTTTTTATATGTATTATATCTATTTTCTATAGGAATATCATTCTTGACATTTTGGCTCAGAGCCTCATTGATTTCCTTCTTAGTCTTCCCAATTTGGTGTTCTTTAATTACATGATTAAAGGTAGAATCCAGTCTATGATCTCCACTTTTGTGTATTTCTGATAATAATTCTCTCCTCAATGTCGGCGCTTTAAAATTTGAATTTAAAGCTGTATTGTATACTCGAGATGATTCTAAAGGCTTAGGCTTGGTAATCGTTCTATACGTGAAATTTAACATGTCTATACTTTTGGGAGTTGACTGGTTGCAAAGAGGAATAGGCAATTTGAATATAGGGTTGAAAGCATCATCGTGAAGTGTAAAAGAAGAATCTGTAGAAGGTATGGAAGGTTCATTATCTTTCAATACATCATGAACTATACTTTTTTGCAAATCGTATACTTGATCTTTATCACATTGTATATCATTTTTATCAGTTGAAATTATACCATTGATTACTTTTTCAGTATCTGCTGTACAATATGTAGTATCTAAAATATGCGAATTTTCTGCTTTTTGAAAAACCGAAGGATATGTAGTGTTTAAATTGCATAATTCTTTTCTCTCACTATTTTCTGATTGTAATATTTGTGTATTAGTATCATTTTTATTTACATATGTGGAAGACAACTTAGTTATACTAAATCTATCTTTATCTGAACTTGATAACACAACCATTGCAGAAGCTTCATCAGCATTATAAGTTTCATTTAATTCTCTTCCAATGTCATCAGATTTATTTGTAAACGTCTTATTCGTTGTGCTCAGGCAGTAGCTTTTGTTATTGTCTGCTTCATTACTTTTTAAGAAAGTTTCATTGACATTAGAATCTTCTATATCTTCACACTTGTAAATTTCTTGACTGCACAACTGAGTTATATTTAAAGATTCCTCATCTCTGTTACATTCTGTATTATGTAATGAATCATCTCTAGGTAATGAAGTGATAGATGAATAAAAAATAGAAGGTTGTGAAACGTTCATCAGTGGATCACTAAAGCCAGGTTCCATTAAATTAATAAATGAGTCAATTCCCTTTGATTGAGACATATTTAAAAATACTTCCATGCTTTCTTGGCCTGATGTTACAGGCTCATCAGGAAGAAAATTAATATTTGTATTAGATGCCATTTTTAACATAGGAGGCACAGCTTCTTCTTTGTTCGTAGTAGATATGTCTGAATATTTGCTTAACTATATATGAAAAAGAAATATATTTAAATTTAAACTTACACTTTGAATATATATACTATACATATATCATATAAATATAAATAAACTTACATCTTCCTCTATATTTGAAAAATTCGAAGTTTTCCATGTATTTGACACAGGTGAAGATAAAGATTCCAAAATAGATTCAAAATTAGTTCTACTAGACCGCTTTTTCGATCTCGTAAATGTTCTTGTATCAATAGATTTTCTATTAGCTGAATAAAATATATATAAATTAAACATATAAAACAAATATATTGTAAAAAAATAATGGCTGACATTTTCAATACCTGAAAAAGTTAACTCTGGTTCAGTTTTTAACCAGGTGTACAAATCATGGACAGTGGATTCCATTTTATATTCTGATGGTATGTACAACCTAACAAGAGATATAATTCATAATCATTAGCTATTGCTTCAACAAAAGCTTACATAGACAAATATAGAATCTACCAAATGATTCATTAAACTAAAATACATATTCTTGTATACATTATGAAATATATGCTTTTTAAATTCTTATAAGCTGTTATATTTTTAGTAACAAAAATAAAAAGAATATAAGCTTAAAGAGCATTTCTATAAAACATCAGCGAATTTTTTAATTAATTTTCAAAAAATTAAGATTTTTAATGTATAATAATAACAAAGTATGATGATCTTATAAGAAAATGACAATTCTTTTGAAACTTAAACAGTAGTTAAAACAATTCAACTATTGTAAACATTCGACATAATTAAAAATTATTTTAAAACTACTTACCAGCCATCACTATCGTCAAAATCAAAAACAGACACATCAATAATTTCAGCTTCATCAATAAGGCTCGTATCGTTTGTATACTGCTGCCGCACAATTTCTGTATCCACTTTCCTTTCTGACATGTTTTGCTCAGATTACGATATTAAAAGTTCCGATGAACACATATTTTACCGTTAAAGTGCCTTTTCCCGTTCAGCTCGATGACGTGGTAGATATATAAAAATAGTGTCACGTTTTGCCAAGTCATTTACAAAATTCCTCGGTATTCGGCACCGTTTACAGTTCAAAAGTATATATATTAAAATGAATTGAACCCTTGACGAACATAACCACAGATAGGACAATAGGAACTTTTATTCGGGATTTTCAATTTGTTTTCAAGAAGAATCAACGCAGACCACGGTACAAAAGAATATTCATAGAAGGTTCGTTTTATTGCATTTTCTTTCAACTTCCTTTGACTTTCCTTTTATAGATATCACTTTACTGTGGTTTAATATCTTTTTCACAATCTGTTTTTTCCAAGTTTCATTTGCCCAATAGAGTCTTAGCAAATCTAGGGAATAATGAGTAATAGCCTTTAGTTTTTACTTCAGAACATGCCTTTAAAAAACAGATTGTAAATTTAATTACCGATAGAGGGTAACAATTTTCTTACACTAATTATACATATAGTTAAGTAGTTTTTTATTTTTCTCTCAAAATTCTTTGATACATAGTTTTAAAAATTGTATTCTAGCCTATGTAGAAGATAGCGCTTTAAGAGGTTTAATTATATATTAGTATTCTTTCGTTTGTAATATTAGCAAAAAGAAGATTAAATAATAACAAAAAAACAATAAAAATGTTAATAATCTTGTAGAAAATATTTTTTAACGTTCAATTTCTTTCTTTCATGTGTAGTATCTTATCTTTTAAACTGATATCATTTTAAACCAAGTTCGTTATATATGTATTTTCTCCCTGGTTATATAAAATATAGAGTATAAGGTGTTCAAATTTCTCCGATCGAAGTCAATTCGACTTCAGAGTTTGTTAGGATCAAAATTTATTAGGATATCTTATAAATATAAATACAGAAAAAATATTAGATATGTCTATATAATATCGTAAATGTTTTTGCATGTTTTTGCATGTTTTTGCATATTTTATGCATTTTATTTTGTAAATTAATATTAAATGATTGAATATAATTAACGTAACTAATAAAATTTAGTTACTACAATAAATTATTTAATTATTTTGCAACTTCGTATGTTCATTAATAATTGAACTTAGATATCATATACATTATATTCGACAGTACTGCAAATTCATTTAATAATTATCGTTTGTGATAAATATATCCAAATAAAACTAGCAAAGTGAGAAATGATTGACATGCATTACATATGTATTAGTTTAATGTGGACGTAACCTAACTTGTTCCATGATTGTTTATTGTCGTATTTATCTGTGGTAATAAGTGTAATTATATTAAGAAACAACTGATTTTGTGCATAGGATAAAGACGTAAGTTTTAAATGTTATTTCTGACTGATCAAAATTTTTTAGGTTTCGTTAATCTTGTAATATATTTTGCTTCTAGCGAAAAAATTGGAAGAAGTTAAGCAGCAATATTTTTTAAAAACAACAAATTAGAATAACTATATAATCTGAAATGTACATTTAATGTACAATATCTACCTTAACTTTGTTAAACGAGCTTTAAATAAATCTTCACGCTATTAAAAATTTATCCATAACAAAATTTATTATTTTAATGATGAATATTAACTCAGATAACAATGAACCAGTAGAAAAAAGAATTAAATCTAATGATATAGAAAATGATTCATTCAGTGTTTTAGAGGATGAAAGCAACACAGATAAACATTCTGAATGTCAAAAAATGGTGGATTTAATAGATAATGAAGATGAAAGTATTTTACTAACAAATAAAGATGATGATGATGATGATAGTTTATTTCCATTTCCTCCTGACAATGATGTTACAGAGATGTTGGAAGGAGTAAAATATCATGGATCATTTCCTACAATTACAGATCGATATTTTACTGCTTATTATAAATTAGATGTACAAAGTCCCGCAGATGACATTTGTATTTTAATGCATAGTAACCGAATTTGCATGCTTACTCTTGCTCGAAGTCATGCAATTCTTCAAGATGATAAACATATAATAAAAGTAGACTTCAAAGTTAGCAATAAATTAGATAGAGTTCAGAATAAAGTTTCTGGTAAAAGTAAACATGGTGCTCAACCTTTACAAATGAATTCTAATATTTGCATAATTACTTGTTCAAATAAGAAAACGTATGTTATAAAATGTTGTATAATTGGCAAATTGGTAGAAGTAAATGAAGCACTAATACAAAATCCTAAGCTCTTGTTAGAACCTCCACATAGAGCAGGCTACTTAGCTATAGTACTGCCAAATATAAAACTTTTAGACAAAATGAAAGAATCCTTATTAACTCAAGAACAATATGACTTGAAGATGCTAGAGCGACAAGGCACTACAAATCACTTGGAAATATCAGAAATATGCACATCAAATACTTTATTAAAAAATGACCTAAAAATAATAAATAAGAAAATTTAATTACTTATTATAGTGAAAACCAAATTACATTATGTAATCTTATTTCTAATTGATTTCATTTGGTTAAATAATATTATATCATTTCATTTAAACCTTCAATATATATATATATACATAAAACATTTAGTTATATTTTTGTCTATTATAATTAATATTTCAGAACAGTAGTTCCAGTAATTGTTTTCTATCTACACTGCTGTAATCTTTGGTGTACCTTTCAGTTCACAAATTTGGAATAGTATTAAATAAAAATTATTTTTATTTAAATTACTCCAATAAGTTGAATTGTCAATGATACTAAAGACACCTTGGTAAAGATTGTAATCAATATTGTTTTATGGCACCCAACATATAATTAAAACTATGTAATTCCTTAATTTACTGGAACCAGCCAGTTATTTACCTCGTGTCTTCTGTCTATTACATATAATTTGCCTCTGCAGTATTTCAGTTTGTACATTTAATAATCATTTATAATAGTGATGCAACTACTGTTGCTTTTCTTTGATAAAAGTAAATTCGTTTTCTGATTTTTGTACGACATTGTCATCTTCTTTACATTTAGTATCTTTTATGAGATTCCCTAAAATAATTCCTGCAAAGAGAATCATTCCTATCCTGTGATTAGAGATGAATTTTTTGGCACAGTCTGCAGGGTTGTTGATATTCAAACTATAAATCTAAAAAGATATATACATTGAATATTTCTTTAGATTATAACTTTTCCTTATATACTTGTTTCAAAATTATATAATGCATACCTGATTAGCAACATGTGTACCAACTAATCCTACTGCTGTGTAATATGGCCAAGTTTGTGCAGTTAATATACCTGATGCAAGTAACCCTGTTATCATGATTGTGCTGAATCCAGATAAATAAAGTTTAGTCTTATTTCCGAACTTTAAAGCTGTTGATTTTATGCCTACTATAACATCATCCACTTTATCCTATAATTAAAAAATAGAGAATATATGAAAACACATTTAAGTAAATTATGCCAGTAAATTATGTAACATATTAAATTAAATATATTAGAAAGTTGAAATTTACCTGATGTGCATATATAGTGTCATACAAAAGGGTCCAACAAATTCCAGCAGTATAAAGTGGCAAGCATACAGACCAATTACATGAACCATGCACTGCAGACCAACCCAAAAGAGCACCCCAGTTAAAAGTCATACCAAGGATCAATTGTGGCCAATATGTTACTCTTTTCATAACTGGATATACTATTACTAAGACTGTAACAAAAAGTTTAGTGATTTAAAGATATTTACTTTAACAGCATTTCTAAATTTTAATTAATAATTTTCTGAGAAAGACTAAACTGTAATCATGAAACACAATCTTTTTTGTATCCTCTATTACTAATAAGATTATTTCCAGTTGCTTCTTTATTTTTATATATATGTAATAAGTTATAATAAAGATAATGCTTTGAAAATTGAAAATGATTTGGCATTAATTAATTGATAAAATTAAGAAATACTGTTTTATATAAACTGTTTAAAAGTAGTACCTAGTGAGCTTGCACCCAATATAATACTATAAAGATTTAGTTGCAACAATATAAGCAATCCCAAAGTTAATTGGCTTCCAAGGAAAATCAATGATTGTAGGGGTGAAATTTCCCTAGTAACCAATGGTCTATCTTTTGTTCTGGCTACCTAGCATTAAAATGTCCTCATAATATCTTATCTTAAAATATTTGTTAAGACAATATTACCATCCCATCAATATCTTGATCCCACATATCATTTATGATGCATCCTGCTCCACGCATGATGAATGCACCCATTCCAAAAAGAGATAAAAGTTGAAGGTCTGGTAAGGCACCTGGTACTGCTGCCATGGCTATACTCCAACCACATGGCCAAAATAATAACCAAGATCCTACATTTATAAGTTACTGATAATTATTTGTATAAGTTACATTCATTTTATATTATGATTGTAATAATAATTTTTAACTAACTTCTTTCCTACCTATTGGTCTATCCAATCTTATGAGTTTCAGGTATGGTTTTATTTTAGGTGGAGAATTATTTACTAATTTTGCAAATGTCAGTTTTTGTTCGGTCTGAACATTTGCTGCTTTAGCAAATTCTGTTGTTTCATCATCCATATTCGATAAGATCTTAATTGACTTTAATTTCTGTTGCATTGGTGTTTTATCATTTTCATAATTATGTTTATCATACATGCAAGACATGGTATGAACCGTATTGCAAGAGTACAAGTAGTTTACAACACATTTTCTTTGATTAAATAGCAGATAAAATTTTAAACATTTCCCACGTCCAAATAATTGTTGATACAATCGCATCATTATCATAGTTTCGTATTTTATTAGTTGTAAATAATATTTAGGAATCTGACATAACCTCAATTTCCTTTAATTCACGTCATGTTGTGGTTAAATATAAATTACTGCAAATACTAATCGTACATTTTGCTTAGTAATGTTACTAAGTATATCTTTTAAGTCATCTTGATAACAAACCTTGTAGTATCTTTTACATTACATAAGAAATGCAATAAAACGTGCTATAAAACTAAACCGTCATTCTTCACAGCTGAATTACATGGATGTAATCTTGCGTAACACATACTTCGCATGCGCACAATACGCAATCGCTTAGTATATTTCGATACGCCGATACTTAAGATGATATTGTATTGCGAATACGATAAATACATGGTAAAGTAACATTTTAATTATTCTGATTCGAATCTGCTGACATATTCAAGAAGATCCTGTTTAATTGTACATAATATTTTCTTAATTTAAGTAAGTATAAATTAAGTAAATAATAATTAGATAATATAGAAATACACTAAATAAAAATATACTCAAATATTGTGCTATATAGAAATAACAAAGAGATAAAGATGTCTATAATTCTATTTCATTAAAACGTATTTCATAAAAATATTGAGATTTATATACGCATATGTCACCATACACGTATGTCATAACATATGATCATGAATAAATTAAAAAAAGTAGTATTTTTTATACATATATAACACTATATATATTAATATATACGATAATAATATTATCAATTATATATATACATTAATCAATTAATATTTCACAAATGCTTCTGATGTTAGTTGTAAATGTTAGGATTATGATAGATAAATAGATAAATCTTTAGCGAATATGTGGGTGGAGGAGAGATCCTGCCCCTCCCCCTGCATTTCTCTTTCTTTCGTAAAATATAACCTAGCCTAATCTAACTATCTTAAAATCCTAACATATCTACCCCGTAAACGTTAATTTCATAAACACGTTAATCTCATGGACATAGAAATATAGTGACCAAGTAATAACTGAGGGGGTGAAGTGATTTCAGCGGGAGAGAGGCGTAACATTTGTGATCACATTAGTGGATTGGTTGTGATCGCGTAAGCATGGATATGTTCATGAGTAAAAGTGAATCAGAAAATTAGTCAGAAGAACGTCAGCACCTCAGCGGTACTACCAGATAGAGCCACTATGGCTTATATACCCAAGTACTTACAATATCCCGCTCTCGGGAAGTGACTTCACACCCCACACCAACCAATGAAATTTGTACTAGGTCCCTGTATTTCTATGTCATAATTAATTCATCAAAATAACGATTGTATAAACAGGTCTCGACATTTACCAAAGAAAACCTAGAAAATTGAGCCATGTTTAGGTATGAAAAATCAACATGAAAAGTCAACAACGTCTGTGTTTTTGCGAAATAGACAGAGATGGATGATGTATCTCTGTCTCTATCTGAGACATTTACAAGATGTCACGCATGCGCAGAACGAAAACCTTCTTCTATGTTGATTTCTTACAGCTAATCACGGCTCAATTTTCGAACAATTTCCCCTAGGCTCCAGTATATGGGTGTCGAGACCTGTTTATATAATCGTGATTCAAATCTATTTATCTTATATCATCTACATCCTATGTTACTAGGATGATAGGATAATTAAATTGATATACATATATTCTAGTATATAGTATACATATCAATGATTTTTCTCGACTCAATTTTCGGATGGTTTTCCCTAGCAGGTGTTGAGACCTGCTTACATGACCGTGGTATAAACTGAAGAAATATTATATTTTTATTTATTTTAACGAAATAAAAAAGATTTTTAATCTCATGCATTTAAAAAAAATGACAATTACTGTACTATTTTTTCGATCTTCCCCGATTGAGTTCTTCTAGTAATAGTAAAATAAAGTTTCCTAAAAAAAAGAAATGTAGTGAAATAGTCAAAATTGGGAAAAGTCGTTAAACTGTATACCAAAAACCTTGTTCTTGAAAAACTCCCATAATATCTCCATGTTAATATTCATAGGACGATAGATGAGTATAGGTACTTACTACGTGTAACGTGTAACTGATTACGATTACTGGTGTTATTTTATGTTCAAGGTACTTTCAGGAGGACTGCGGCTTTTCAAAATGGCTGCAAAACAGAAATTCGAAGTTTTATTTATTTTGGGTGGTCCTGGTGCGGGTAAGGGAACATTGTGCAGGTACATCACTAAAAAATATGGTTATGTCCATTTGTCAGCTGGGGATCTGTTAAGAGAGGAACGTATGAAGCCGAATTCAAAGTACGGAGAACTTATCGAAAATTATATCAAAGATGGAAAAATTGTGCCAGTCGCAATTACTTGCAGTCTTCTAGACAATGCCATGCAAACCAGCAATAGTCCGCATAAAAGGTTCCTGATTGATGGTTTTCCAAGAAACCAGGACAATGTTGATGGTTGGAATGAGGTACAAAGATAACAATAAATATCTTGTTTAAATAATGAAAGATTTTATACGAGGATGAAATTGTGTAATGCTTACCTTCTTTTTATAATACCTTTTATTTAATTTAGGCAATGTCAGAAAAATGTGTAATAAAAGGAGTATTGTTCTGTGAATGTAGTAAAGAAGTATGTACCCAAAGATGTTTAAAACGTGGTGCAGCAGGAAGTGGAAGGTCTGATGACAATGAGGAAGTTTTAGTCAAAAGACATGAAACTTACATCACAAATACGTTACCTATAATTGAGAATTTTGAGAAGCAAAATTTTGTATACAAAGTTAATAGTATGCAATCACCAGATAAAGTATTCGAAGATGCTAAAGAGGTTTTATCTAAAATAGGATGGTTATGAATTAATAGGGAATGTTAATTGATCTCAGTGAGATCAAGTTATAATCCATTCGCATTTAATGTTATTTCATAAAAGAAAAAAAATGTACATATATATATATATATGTATTGTAAGAAAATTTAATTCATACGTGCAATATATTATATTTATACTGTATTTACTTACATGTCAGGAATATTAATTTGCTTTGGTTTCAATATATACCTTTAGTATTTTTTAGTTTCTTAGTACAGGTAGCATAATGATCCATATGCATACTTTTTTAACATTACAACAATTTTCTACAAGAATCTATAAATATTTTTTTGCGATTTTTGTTATTATCTATATGGGAGAGCATTTGTAATACATTTGACATTTGTTTAAAATGCTTGTACTGTTCTCATTTGAATGAAATGTATTATACTATATAAAATATATTTCTGCTGCAATAGTAACTTGTTTTTTTACTAGATCTTTGTTTATAAATCTGATGCTTCAATTACACTTTCATAACTGAACATTATAATCGAAAATATTGATATTATATTACATAGCATTCATAAAAAAATATTATCAAGAGTTTAATTGATTGATATTGAATTGATTGTTTTTTGAAAGTACGATATCCTTTTCATCACTTTTCAATAATCATTCTTGTTATAATTTATAATTTCTTGGAGGATATTTATATATCTATATGTACATCATTACATAGGTGGTTATCATTAAGATCAATGATCAGTCTTTTTATGGTTATATATTCCATTTTTAAAATAAGATAGATACGTGATCGTACATATCGAAAGATTCTTTTAAAATTTTAACAATTTAGCTTAAATATTGAACTCCTTTAGAGAGGCAACCAAATGTACGTTTGAGTATAATTTTGCCATACTACAGGCGATAATGGTTTCGTATTTTTATTTTTTAAATATCTAAAATAACTATTATTTACTTAAACAAATATAATTATTTAGATAAAATATCAAATATTTAGAAAATTTAGGTACAAAAACTTAAGTGATTATTAGAATTCTCTAAAAAGAATGCATTTTATTGAGAAAGAGTAAGAAAGAATAAATTCACAATGCAATTGTTTGAATTATTGTAATATAGATATAAAAGATTTTGTAGGAAGAGAAAAATTTATTTGTAAACCCTGCATTTATCGACAACCATTTTCAAAATATTTTTAGAATATATAATAAACATACATAATATATAATAAATATTCATAGAATGAAGCATATTACTAATGAAAATGTGAACAATATTAATTGACAATGACGTATCCGTTCCGAGGTCACGTATTAGCCTATGAATCATTGAACTCTCAAGATATTGGATATTGTGTAGCACAGTATACACAGATCATCTCGTAATTCAGTTCTTGTTGAAAAGAGGATAATTTCTTGTCCTAAAATAGATTGAAAATCTATTCGAATAAAAATATCTTTATTCAAATATTTCTAAAAAAAGTTATTCTTGAACATAAAACTTTCATAAATAACTTTCTACCAAATACATTTCATCACCACTTTAACTATAGCTTTCACAGAGCAGGATCAAAATGTTATTCAATAATAATTCAATAAAAATTCTTATCGAAGTTACATAATTTTACTGAATGTATAACATTTGTTTTATTTAAATAAGTAGAATTTCTATTTATGTGATTTTTTCTTTATGACAAATGATTTTTGTTACGTTAATCTTCGATCTGAATTCTGAATAAGAAAAGAGAAACTGAACAGATGAAGTTTAAAATCTAAGGACAGGAACCCGAATCGGTTGCACGTGTGTTCGATTTCGAAACACTTTCCATACAAAAGAACTTCATTCGACGTCTTCAAGTTTTTTTCTGGATGAAAAATAATCTTCCGTTAAAGCTATGAAGTTCGCATTACGTAATCTCTTATGCTTTTAATCTAAGACTAATTAAGTTTTAGGTATATTGTTAAAATTTTTAATAGATAAATACATATTTTAATATGTATATATATATATATCTTTTAAACTATTATTATCTATACAATATAAACGTGCACAAAATTTATTTATACGTTTATTTATATAGACATTCACATTTTATTTTTATTCCAATAAGATTGCATTAATATTAAGATGAAAAAGAAAAAGGATAGAAAAGTTTTCTATGTGGAAAAGATCGTTTATAAAATGGGAGACAAAAGGCAAAGTAGAAGTTGAAATTCTGCATTGAAAGAGCATTGATTTCTTTCCTTGTTCGATTATAAACTGATCCCCGCTCCTGTTTTAACGTGCCTTCACCAACGAAAGATTGACCCGTTTTCAACTTTCTCATCGAGGTAACCGAAATATATATCGTAAATGAGCCACCACGAATCAGAATCCCTGATGTGTGAAAATAATCCTCAACAAAGCTGCCAATGCCTGTATATTGGCGGTAATTTCATGAAATTTTCCACAATTCATATCTTTATTCAGTATCAAATCACTCGGTTATCAGAGTTTTGCGTTTAATAACCGCGACTCAACTTCCCTGTATCGATTATCTTGGAATAAACCGCATTTCTATTCCACACGGTAATCTTTATCGGTCATGCTCTTATGATCTCTGTAATTTCCTTCATATACCTTTTTTCATTACGTATTGAACAATTTCTGAAACCAAGAAAGAGCATAATAAAAAATAGATGAAATCAAAAAGTTGATTGTTTAAAAAATGTTTTTTTTTTTGTTTGAAGAGAAATATTAAATATTTTTGAAATATTCTATCTGAAATATTTTTTATTCTTTATTCTATAAAGAATTACATAGTTCTTGCCGTTGGATTTTTTTAGATTTAATAGTTATGTTTAAGTTTCAAAACTCATTTCCACAATTCATTTCTTTCTGCTGCTGCGCAATACCATACGCGCCTAAAGCGACAACTTTTGTGAAATTTTAAATCGCGTGATAGATGTGGTTATCTATTATGAATTGTAACAAAAGTGCCTTGGTTGTTTTATCATAATTATACACGTAATCAACAACATGACTGCTACAAAAATACCTGATTGGATCTACAATCGAATGTCTCAAGATATTCGATGAAGATTTGGTAACTATACGTTGATATAATGACAAATCGAGTGAACTATGGACGAATTTATGAACAAAGTCCGTCCAGTTCCCTCATATTTATTGTTAATATTTGTCTTCTTCTCGTATTTACTATGATTTTTCTAAAGTGACAAATAGAAGTTTCTTCATCTAACTTTCTTAAATTTCTAAGAATAACCAACTCTCTATGAAAAGACGATTTCCATAGGTAAGTCGTCAAAGTCGTCCTAAATTCTATATCAGAGTACCAGAGGTTTCGTAGTAAATTCTTGTTCGAATGAAAACTTATTTGTCATTCGAATAAGATTATATCTGTCACTGGTACCAAAAAACCACATCGATCACGCTAGATTCCCATTCAACCATATTTTCTCTATGATCAAGTTAAGTTTCAGGATACTGTCCCCAGTGATTCACTTGAGAAAAGAAGGGGATTCATCTCACCCCTCTCTATTCTAGTTCCCTAGATATGCGCGCGTCCATTCCACCACGTTTCCGCTTCGGCGCTATACCTACGTCACTCGCCATTTTCCAATTAGAACGTCAGCACGTTGACTTCCTTTTTTTCCCACCAGAAACATTCCCTGGTACACGTGATTTCGGTCAGTGAACTTGTCGCGAACTTTTCCGATATTTTCCTCTAGTTGTATACGGCAATTACACTCTAAACATGTGCCAATTCCACAGATTTATGTAATGTTACAATTTTTTTCTATTTTTCTTTCCACAATTATCTTCGAACGTTGAGTTTTCCTGCATAAATAGACTGGGCTGATAGAGTTTGTCGAGTCGTGATATTTTTCTCTACAATCGAAATTTTCTATAATAGTGTCTATCCTTTGATTTTATGTTTGGTGTGTCGTCTTTTTTTTATTAAGTATACCAGAGCCAATTGAATTAATATTATTACCCTATCTATAATCTGTAACTTGGAAATTCATTAATAATATTAGTTAAATTATTCTGCAAAAAGGTGCAGATAAATTTTATAAGTTTTTTGATTTCCCACAAATACATAAAAATTGGCAATTTAGTTACAAGATATCTATAGTATAGTTGTCGAAAGGAATTCGAAAGACTCGATACAGGTTAGTTCGCTAATGGTCAGAAAGTAGCAGTAAAGTTAACCAAACGTCACCATCAAATTCTACGTGTTTGTGTATGTAAAATATAATAAACGGGATATTCTTTTATTACTTCGGGTCCACTCTAAGAAAGCATTCGATACTAAAAAGAGACAATAAAAAAGGTTCACATAAACGTACGACCTACTTATCCTTGTCATTGGGTTATAGCTACTTTGTGGTTCCGTTGGTCCTCCTTGAGTAACTGAGCCTGAATAACTGAGCTTACTGAACCGTATGCAATTAATACTTAAACTATAAAGAGGGAGATGTAAGAATTAATAATCTGTGTAACATTCACGAGTATGTTCAAGATTATATTAGGTTAGGAAGAATATGCGTATGTGTGTAAGTTTCTAAGTTGGTGTTATTATCCCGATATACTCTCAAAGGTCAATTGGAAATAATAAAAATAAATGTTATTTTCAAGTACAAGTGTCACAGATGAAAATGGAATAAGGAATCGCAATGATCTACATAAAATTTAGAGATATCCAATTACAATGATTAACGTACAGATACGTTATAAAATTAAAAATACTTTTGGAATGCTATATCTTAAAGAAAATGCATATTATAAAAATATTACGATTTGGCTGATCATTTCTCAGGAAGTTTTTCTAAATCATATTAAGTTCCCATATAATTGTTATGAAATTTTTTAAATTTGATTAGCAAGCTATATTGATGAAATTCTATATTTAACTCTTACTGTACTTATGTCATTAAATTTAACTCAGTAAATAAACAAGTAAACAAAAAATCTTGTTCGGGAAAGGAAGGAAAAGTTTCGTCCGTCGGGAATAAACAGTCAAAGTCATCTCTTTTCACGACTCTTCGTTCGATCTTTCTTCCTTGTTGTATTCCTTGGAAGAGAGACAGATTACTGTGCGCGTAATCCTCCGGTCGCATCGATAAGAGGTGCCCATCGTCGAGTCGAATGGTTTTACCCCCATCATCGTGCCAGCGCCTCGAGCAATATATAAATGCACCAGCGATTGACAGAACGTACAGTTCACGTTTCAGCGTCTCTTACGTTCCTTTTACGCGTGTACACCTAGGCCACTAGTGGACACGTGACCGCGCACGCCACGTGCTTCGGCCGAAAGGACACGTGTGGTAATTTACGCCTAACCACCCGTCACTATGGAGTTCATCGGTAATTTTCTACTTTGTAAATTCGATATTCTCAGTTATAAACCGGGCTCCTCTACTTCGTTCGTTGGTTTTTGGCTTCTATTGTTATTGTCGGTCGGGTTTGGTGAGTTAACGGGAGCGGTTGATAAACCAGAAACGGTGTTGCTGGATTTTCTCTCAAAACCCTTCGCACCCTCCGATGGTGCATCAGAAGAGTGTCTCCGGGACAGCGCCGTTTACTTGAAGGAGCTCAGTCAGTACATGCCATGGGCTCTTCAGAGTAAGTTCAGTTTGTTAGTTTTTTACTTTTCTCAATTTCTTGTGTTTCGTTTTATCTAATGATTTTGTCTAACAATCTAATGATTTAATTGACATTGTTAGGGTTAATTCTAATGTTCCAGTTTTATATATGTATAACAGGCTTCATTCCAATATAACTCTAAAAAAATGTATTTTGTATGTTTAGTTTTTATGAGTTAAAAATAGATGACTAATCGTTGAAAGTAATAGAAAAACAATAGTGACTCATATAGGGAAGGGTATTAGATTTGATCCCAATCTTTTAAGAGGACGTTCAAACACATCATTCAGAGATCTTTTCTGTAAGAAGAAGTTTTACTAACTGTTCTATCAACACTTCAGGACATTAACGAGTTAATGATTGCCTAAAATAATACTGGAAATGGAATCGATTCATGTATCTATCGACATTTATCAATAATAGATTGATAAGCGTATGCTAGATGTACACATCATTATCGTTACATTCACTGCGTATTATCGGTTTCGTTCATCAATGACGATTAATGTAAATCTTGAAGTTCCAAAGTTCCCATAAATTCGGGGAGGGACTAGGTAAGAGGTTAAGGCGGGATTTTTGTAAGGGTAAAATGCGTGCGCAGGATGTGCTGCGCGCGCATGCATTCGATGCTTTCTACTAAATATATACAACGTCCGCACATTTCACAAGGCCTGCCATAGATGAGCGATGTACTGTCTTGCAGTAACCCTATAGAATTTAACATTCTTTTATTTCAAATATTGACCGTGACTCAATCACTTCTAAATCGGTACTGAAGCGCGCATGATGGCGGCTATGTTGGGAACGTTTTTAGGACGCGCGTACTATAGTTTTCTTTTTGACGAATAAAGATCTCCGAAATAGACAAGAATTGATAGAAATCGCCATTCATCATTAGTATTTATTTAATTAATTTAGTAATTATTTATTTAGGTAAAAGGATGACAATTATTTTACTTGTAATTGAATTACAGTAATGATAGCTTGTGGTAGATGACAAGTAATGATGCTAAGTAACATAAAATTCTGTAGAAAAATTAATTATAACGTAATATAAAGGTAACTTTACTAATTATTAAATATCACTAATTTTCATTGATTATAACTAGTATCTTATCATTTATTTATTCCATGAAAATGGAGTGAAAACGACGTGAAAATCACAACAGTAATTGATGGTAGATAACACTGTTCGATAAATACAAATAAATATCATTGATTACATGTAATTTTACGTAAGCGATTTATAATTCTAGAAGAAGCTAAATTACGGAAATGAAATAACGAATAACGGAAGTTAGTAGCAAGTTTATGAATTTGAGTGAGTGAACATCAATTTACATAATCAGGCAAGAAAATCATGTACATTTCGTAGTAGTTCAAATGTAATGTGGAAGATTAAAACACGTAAATTTTGCACAACGTGGAACGAGAAATAAGTTAAAATAGATTAAATATAGTTTGATACAGCAATGCAATATACAATATACAATATGCAAAGCGAATAAAACAAAATTTAAAAAGTGTAGTGAGATTTTCAAATTACATGACCTTATAGGGACGAAGTATTGATTGGTACTTAGTATGTATTTATATATTTACAAGTATCATGATTAATTTTTGATCTCCTTTAAGTTTCGAATGAATTCGAAAGGAGATCGAGAAACTGGATCGAGACGACTCTCTTTCTTTCTCCTTTCAATCGAGGTGCAACAGGTCGTTCACCTGCAGCGAATATGTTTCAATTTAAGAATTAGACAGGCATTTTGTCCATATGTCACTTTTTCTTCAATCTACAAAGGATAAACGATTCTTTCTAACAATTCGAAAAGAAAGGAACCGAGTGTCTAGACCGAGTGAAAGAAGCCTGGACCGATGACCAATGTTGTTTCGATAGAAGAATTAAGGGAGCTCCCTCAAATTAGAAATGTTATTTCGAAACCCAGGTATTAATCATTCAGACAAACGATTTCAAATGTGTCTTTTGTTCAAATTGGGTATATTGCTAATTACGTTTGTTTGTGATAAAGAATAAATTTTTCAAATTTGACGCGCATTCGGTAGTCTGTTTAAAATAAAATTTAATCAAGTTTTTTTGTACAATTGAACTATGATAATATTTATATTTGACTTAAAATTGTGAAATTGTGAAAAAGGAGTCTATAATCTATAACTTATAACTTGTAAAATTATTAATATTATTAATTAATAACTTATTTTGCATGAGTCCAGGTATGCCATGGACCAAAAGAATCACTAAAATACTAAATAATCTGACGATAGTTCTCATGATAATTGTTAGTCAATATTTGAACTTGACCTTAAGTTGCTGCGAGTAGACATGGGACAGGCACGTAATCGTTACAACATCATTATAACAAATAGCGTTACGTAAAGTGATCATTGTTGAATCACGTAATTCCCATAAAGAAAGAAACTCAATTAATTTTAGATAGCAATTAATCATTTCTCCCGGTTCGTCACGGTCAACGTCGATAGTTGCCACATTTTCCGCACTTCTGTTTTTCGTACCTTTCATGAAAATGTCACAAAATTTGTCTCTATAAATTATCTGTGTACAGAATATATCAATTATTAATTCAGCTGGTAATGAAAAATGAAAAATTAATGTAGCAGTGTTCATATCCTTGATTGTAATTCAATTAATGAAATCGATATAACATAAGGAAATTATGCCGAGAAATTAAAACAATACATTGTATACTGAAAAACAATGTTTGTTAGTCTTATTTTCATGTCAACTTAATTATGCTGCGCTTCGCTGACCCGTAAATCCATTAATACAAAGATAAGCTAAAAATTTTCGCAGATGATAATGTCCTCAAAAGATCGCATTAATTACATAATCAGACATAATGCATTGTGTTGATATTTGTTACATGTTGTATAACATATACAAATGTATTTCCATATAACTATTTCTTTATATGTCATTTTTTTGTTAGGTTCTCTTTCTATTTCCGTGTTTATAAAATTCTATTCATAGAATTAAATTTAGTAAAATATTTTTAAATGACGATAAAATTTTCAACTTACTTAGTACATTCATACTTTCTTAGATTTCTGGATTTCTCCATTTTATTCCGTTATGTGAACATTTTGTATATGACTCTTGTACGATAATTTATCAATTAATAATATTAGTGAATTGACGAGTTACGAATTGCAGGTTGTAGATTTTATAAATAATTTGTAAATAAATTGCTATGACGCAAACTAACTTATTGATATTGATAACTTTTAACCTAAGGCTTGTAAAATTTCATTAATAATATTAGTTAAATTGTGCAAGAAAGTTAAGATCTAATGGGGTGCAAAAATAAATGACCATGAAAATCGTGTTGCTGCAACGTCTTGGAGATTAACAAAATCGTCCTTGAGCAATATGTGAACATTGATGATGGATGCTCGGAATCTGAATTCGATGATACAATGTTGATATTGATGTGAAGCGGGAGCAAAGAAAAGATGATGAATCCATCGCGATTACAATTACGTCATAACGTTGCACGTTTATTTGCAGATCTTCGTAAGTCACTTTATTTTCGCGATGTCGAAGTCGACTGGAAGAACTGTAGATAACCTCGTATGTCCGTAACACGTGCTTTAATGGAGGATTTGTTAGGCGTGTGAGAAAGATAGTTATATTTTGATCAATTTACCTGAAGCAATTCTTTGATAAATTAGTCCTTCACTAATCCCACTCTAATCCTCATAATCTCTTATTACTAATCTCGAAATAAAAGATTCCTACAAACCAAACAGTCTAAATCGCTTACCTCTTCCAAATTAATCGTCCCTCAAATTATTGATGTAATTAAACTATCAGTAACGACCGCAACAAAGAATAATCAGATCCGATTGTGCAATATTGACAATAATAGTTGTTATTAGTTCACATAACAGATGACAGTACATTTCTGTTTTCCCAGCCAGGACTTCGACCTAAACAAAGAAAATGCACGTGGTGTTTATAGGCTTAAGTCACATCGTACGGTATCGTTATGCATTTTTTTATCTTACAACCTTGTATTTATCTCTGCAACAAACTACTTTGAATGCTTTTCAAAACATATATCTTGATAAAAATTAAATTAAGAGAGAATTCCGTTTCCTCATCAACATACTATAACGACTGTTGCTATATTGCTACATATTTCCACGACTAAAATAAGCTAGTGAATAAAATTCTCATGTTTGTCCATTAATAATGGTAATAAAAGGTATTAACTTCTTGTTAAATTCTTACCTTTGTCTTCATCACAGAACCTTATGATTTTGTATTTCAAGATTTCACATAATTATCGGCGAATCTGTTAAGACGTTAAATGGTGTTAACCTGTGATTAAGTTTGTGCAGAAATGGTAGATACTAGTGACGTCATCTGGTGAAATGTTAGTGAACTATCGAGGACTCATAGAAGGAAATGTAGAGGATGAAGAAAGGGAATTGAATGAGGAAAAAGAAGTGTTTCTGAGCGTCGGTGAATTGGAATGTGCGTCATGAGGCGAACACAAACTGGGTCACGAAGGAATAACGTCTGTGGCGATGACCGTCCTTGTGTATCAAAGCTGGTCTTTTTGCTCACTGACCGATGATCGATCAATCTTTTCTCTTTCCGATCCATTCTTAGACTTTTCTTACACGATAGTGCTTAGTACACATGTACTTATAAATAGGAATTGTTGAGAATATTAAGCTTTATTTATTATTGTTATTATTTTATTGTTATTGTTTTATTCTTACCGACCGGTTTCCTAAGACTGATTTTTATCTTAACAAACTGAAAATTGTTTTTATGTGAAGCTTCGTTCTTAGTATAATTGATCGTGCTTTTTTCAATTTAATGTTCATTAGTGATATTATAGCTGCATTGTTTGCCAACTCTAATACCATTATCTGTGGTATCACAACTAGAAAACGTCATTTTGCCGCACCATTTAAAGATTCTGATATCATTATCCATTAATCTTTATTTTGACACGTTGTTTCTTGATTATGATGTTCATTAATAACACGCACTATTGTTCAAGATTTAATGTAATAGTTCTTTTTTTAGAAAAAATTTGTTGTAAAAAATTTTCATTCTAATTTCGTATATAATCATAAACAAAAAGACATAATTTAGGCGCATATTCCATTGAGTTTAAGGTTATCTGTTTAAAATATCATATCATTTTGACACATGTTTCATGATTACTGTTATCCAATTGCAGAGTCTGTGAAATTTTAATGAATCTCTTGCGTACCTTCTTTACTCTTATTCGTTTGTGGCGCTACCACCAAACGGATAACGGTTCGAAGCACTGTTTCGATAGCTCTGATACGACTACTGGCACGTTCTAATATTACTATTACATCGCCATAGCCGATGAACCATTTCTTGTGTTCTCTTCACGGAGAATATTTGCCTAATGTTCAAAAGAGAATTTTTTCAATAATTTCATCTACTAATTGGGTATGGAGATTTCTGAATTGTAACCTCGAGATTGACAGCATCGACATTTATCATTTTCTTACCTTGATATATATTCATCGCTCAATGTTCAAAGTTTCGGAATAAAAAAAAAAATACTACATTTGGCCAGCTGTGAACTCCACGATGACGTATACAACTTGATTCTCGATTTTTTGATTCTTGATTCTTTCGCAAAAACATTTTCGATTGGCTCCTGAATCGGCATCTGGTAATATTCATTTCGTAGAATCAAAGAAAGAAAGGCTGACCTGTTAAAAAATGAGGAAACGAAAAAAAAATCTTTCATCAAAATCAATATTGAAAATCTTTCATCATGCGAGAGCTCCATCATGGTTACTGGCTAAAATAAAGAACTATTAAATACGATAAAATGGCAGAGATGTTAAATTATCATGATACGAAGGTAAGTAGCGATTCTTTGAAAAGAGCTTTTTATCTAAAGTTTCAATTTAGTGATATGTATGTTAACTAAAAAATATAAAAGGAACAAAGTGAATTCTTTGTAATTTGTAATTTTAAATCATAGCTTCAATATTACTTAGGTATACATACTTTTTGAAGTTATTATCGTTTGAGATCATAAAATATCTCTTAGAGTTTTTCTTAAGCTTTTACAACGCCATTGACCGAAGGAATTTCTATTTTCCAACGAAGAAGAGGAAAATGTGCGTACGTTTGAAACGCAATAGATCCAGCACGCATAAAGACGCATACAAATGGCATACAGTGGCGCATTGAAGACGTAAAATTGCAAGGATCTGCCATGTCAAATGTCAGTCGTAGCTCGCGTTCACGATTATCTGGGAAATTTTCCTCGAGAATCGCTCGAAAAAGAATACTTCTCGCAGCGATACTGAGAACGTGGCTCAGCTGTCATCGATGAAGTATCGATGGGGAAGCAAATGAACTCGTGACCTTAGAATGCTAATTCATTGCAAATGCGCGCTTAAACAATCAGCCTATTCCCGAGATGCTATTAACCCTTGTCTCTTCTAAGAAAAATGTAATTGTTTTTCTAATTTCTTTCTACAGTTTCTTGCTAGAGCTGCAAATAAGAACGTTCTTCTTATTATTGTATAGTTCAATGAACTAGAAATTTTTTTAAATTATTCAGTACTTATTGCAGTGTAATTTTTTAAAATATTCTATTTTTTAAATCTGGATTAAAATCTTTTTAAAGTCACATGTAAATATATTTCAATAGTTTTATATATTTAATAATTTTAAATATTTAAAATATTTTATATTAATTTTAAATGTCTTATAATTTTTTTGAAATATCTTAAAATTCTTTTACTTCAAATCAAATTTTCTTATTTCTATAACATAAGCGTTCTTTTTTTGTCCATTATACTTTGCTCGATCTTTTTCTTTTTCATAACCTTACTCTCTTACATCACGAATTTTTTGTCAAAAGACATTCTTCATAATAAGAGAAACAAAAGTTTACTCACGAACAATAAAATTGCAACGATTCATCGAAGTTTGCGGTTGAAGGTTACAAATAGAATCCGTTGGATGAAGTATCCCCAAGGTTCTGTGAAAGATAAAAGACATAGCTGTGTGGATTTCTTTGAAGCTCATGCGTTTTCTGACTGCACTGTAGTGCCGATACGGAAAATTTTCATCAAAAGATCCTTTAAAATATGCATGTAGTCATTGTTAATTTGCATCATAATCTTGATTAAAGAAATATAACTAGATAATAAGCGGAGGTGCTTGAGTCTTAGAATATTGCAATTGAAGCGTTCATAATAAAAACGACTCTTTTTTATATGTGGCATTTTTCGAAAAAACGAAAGGATACTTTAGTATCTTTAATTTCTGTTCCATACATTTCAATTTTTTGTAACGAAATATTCATCATTGACAAGGGTCACTTTTATCAGCCCTTTAACTGTAATTAAATTGGAATTGAACAACTCGTATAACAATAGATCCCTTTATATTGATATATTGCAATAGCGAATATGAGTAGAGGTAAATGTCTTCTGTGAATAGTGTGTTTTTCTCGTGAGAAAAAACAACGAGAATTTTGCGACTTCAGCTTTGCGCAACGTCTCTGAGCTGATCACTTTATGTAACATGACATATGTTTACACGCTATGAACGTGTGTTGTGTATATCGATGCACTTCGTTTAGATAAATGACACTGTATAATCGTATAACTCGCATAACGGTTGTTTGCGAGTAACCGGCATGTCCTCGCTATCGAGCATCAATGAAAAATCCGCTCTATCGCGCGGTCACTTTTTCTTCCTTTTATCCCTATCGGTCGACCTGTTTCGCAATTCACGCGTTACTCGCACTGATTACAGTTCCCGTGTGTTTCTCGGCTATCTTACTTCCGTGTAAGAGAGGTGTCGGCATTGAGTTTATTATAATAGTTTTAATTCTCTCACATATACACACATGTACTAATGAAGATGAATTTCTTAGATAGTTAAGAATAAAAAGGTACGTTTTGGAAAATAGTGTAGCAATTGCTATTTTTACGATTTCTTTTAATAATTGTAATTTGGAGGTTAAGATTAGCATGATTGTTGTAGATATAAATTATATTAAAAATTGCTTTATGTTAAAATGTATTTTTAACTTAAAAAATTTATTTTCAACTGATCAATCACTAATTTCAAAACATGTAAATTCTGTCTAATAATAAAAACAAATTAACAGATGTTAACGCTTTTGTTTCAAGTAATTGTGCATACGGGAGAAAATCGTGCACGAGCCACGCATGTGGGCAAGAGTAGTTCAAAAGAAGCATGACTGCATGTGATCTCACACGTGTCTCGATTTTATCATACATACACATGTGATAGGTTATAGTAAATACCTCCGGACTTCCAGGTGTATCTCCGCGGTAATACGATGTGCTTCTTCATAATTGAGGTTATTCACTTTATGTACTTTGTTTCATAATTTCCAGCGCATATGTATGTTTTTTTCTTCCGAATTTACATATACATTTATTTTTTCCATAGTCTACCATGTGGTACAACAATTAAAATGCATAATTCGACATATTAATCAACCGATTCTTTATTTATACATCAGTGAATGTAGATAAAAATAAAATGAATGCAAACTAGAACATTTAATTTCTGGTAGTTAAATTATGTTTACTTTTACGAGAATACGAGATTTCATCCTGTTTACCAACTTTAAAATGAATATTGGCGATGAAGATGAGCATGCACTCGTATGGCAGTAATTTATCGAGAGAATCACAACGTATCTACTAACCATTTAAGTAGATGAACGCATGAAAATTGAACGCGATGCAAAACGTGGGATGTACGCCTTGATTTCGAAATGCGCTTGAAAATGACTAGATAAAGCGTCATTGTTAGATGAAAAAAATGCATATTTAAAATAGTACACGCGAAAGACAAACAAACGATTAATAAGTGATGAGTGTTACTAGAGAAAGAAACCTGTTGCAGGCATGTCCTCTAACAGAATCATGTTTCACGACATATATTAATAAGATAGTTGATAATTTATGGTTATTCATTTAAAACTTAAGATTTGTTTATCCGTATAATGTTATGCAGTAAAGAAAAACATTTAACCAATTCCTGACGTCAACGAAACCTTTCAAAACGAAAAATTCTAATAACTTTAAATAATATATCAGGTCGTAGAAATTCCTAAACATTATGAAATAACATGAAGATATAAGTGATGAAGATATTATCTAAAGGATTAAACGAAACGAAAGATGTTATGAAGAGGACGATGTAAATATACATCATTAGCGTTCATACGTATATAGAAATACACAATTATAATATTAATGGTAATTAGATAGCGTGAAATATAAACATTTATTTTGTACTATATTTAGCAGATAAAACAATCTTCTTCCTAAGTTCCACCTTTTTTAAACTTATTTATAGAAATATGAACGGGTATAACTATTTCACTGATAGCATATGAAAAACACAAGAAAATGTAGAAAAAGAAAATCTCAAAAAAGAAAAGATTACAGAGAAAAGTACAAGGTGCTTTCTGTGAATTTTAGTGTACGACGCCTCCGTGAAAATTCCACTGGGTGTAATCACGGGCAATTACCAGCAGTTAGGCAATTACGACGAGTGTCTACAAGTGAAAAGCAAATACGGATTCACCGGGAAGGCGTGCAGTGCCACGGTGAATTTCGAAATCGCCAAGGACAACGGTAAACCACGCCAGCCTGATATGGGTGATCTGCTTCTGAATATAGCCATCGCTTCGGTGAGTAAAATACTAGTTCTAGTCTATTAATTCTTGTAGAGAATAATTAATTTTTGATCGTCTAGAAAATATATGTAAAATAATTAATTTCGGTTTCCTTGTTAAGTTGAAGTTAGGAAAATTTTAGCATGAAAAATTATATATAATTAATAAAAATTAAACCACCGACTTTTTCATAATAATTAAATGTTATTAAACAGAAGTTATAAGAGTGGGAATGTTTTTTCTGTCAAAAATTAACTAAAGTAATCGGAATTTATTACTGGATATATTGCAAACGCTCAATCAAGTTATGACCAAGATTTCGCAATTACGTCGCGTTTCTGAAATTACTCCAAAAAATGTTATGCAATTCTCGATAGCATGAAACATACCATATTGAGGCTGCTTTTGAAGAAATTCGCCCGTGGAAAAGATATATGTATTTATTTATTTATTGATCAAAAAGCATCTTTAACAATAGAATACCTCTTTAGTAAACTTTTTTAGCAGAATATATTAATTTACATTATTCATACAAGTACAATTATTATGATACTATAAATTGTCTAAAAGTTTTTTCGTAGTTAAGTTATTAATGTATAATTAATAATTAGTGTAGTTTGCATTGACACGACATGAAGCGATAATGAGTGATTAATTTGAAACTGAAATGAAATTAATGATTTTAAAGTCACTTATGTATATGAATATGTTATAATTATTTAGACGAAGGCTTCCCAAATTTTTATAGGTCGAGATCCATTTACGAAAACGGTAATTTTTCTCTAAGATAAAACGAAGTGTAATTGCTGTCAAAAAAGAGTTGATTGATAAACAATTTAAAACTGATTTGATATAAATCTGCGAGTTGAGAGAAACTAGACTTAGTTAGACAAGATAGTTGACTTTAAATTGCTTATCTGATAATTTTCAATGAGTAAAACTGAAAAATTGCTTAAGAAATAAATGTGTAAACTACTCTCATATTTTAATATTTAAGGCTATACACACTTTGGGAATCTATGATCTAGAATCTAAATGACTAACAGGTCGCAAACAAATTTGCAAAATCTAGACTGAACTTTAAAGAATAATACCAAGGCAATAATACCAGACTCTATTCTTCACCACGATAACACACAACTCTGATTTATTTAACAGTTTATCGGTCATTGCTCAAAAGCGTTATCACTATTCGATCTTATTAATCATTATCGTTATCGTACCATTTAACGTCTATCACATCGAGATTACCGATCTTCAAGTTGGAAGTACTGCTATCAGTAATATTTAATGGGTTTCTCAGGTTTATTAAACAGATCCAAATTTTCGTTTAATCATGAGATCTTCTAACCACTCTTGTTTCGTGTCTCATATCTCAAAGAGTTAAGAATGGCAGTCAAACATAAATGAGAAGTTATTTTTATTCTCCTTCACCTACTCGATTGCAATAAAATATTCGTTCTGTTTGATTCAGGGATATACGAAATGGAAATCAGGGCGTTCAGTGAACTACAGGTGGATGTGGTGCGTTCCATCGAGTTGCAACCACACAGAAATCCAGGAGGCGCTCGAGCTTGGCCTCGACCCTCTGAAGGTGGAGGAACGCGTGGATATGGTGATAAAGGTATCGTGTCGCACCGCAGAAATGGATCGGCCGATCTTCGACGTAACTGACTGGGTTTACATGTAGGTAGATCTGCGCATATTATCGTGTTCCAACACGCGGCGCGGCAGTTTTCGCAGTAACGTAAGACCGTGGTGGCATCGTTGTTTGCTCGCTGCTTCGAGGGCAAGGCTGAACGCGTGCATTGCACGGCAAACTTCTCAATTAGAATTTTATCTCTGTTACGTAAAAGTACCGTAACTTTTATTGTTTACGGTATTGACTCAAGGTATGCTTATCGGATCTTTCTCAGAATAATATTGAATTAGGATAATCGAGAAATAATGTATGATTTTTATAAAGCATAAATATTTTTGAAATATATTTAGGAAACTGTAGCTATCTTGGATTTCGATAATTTTTTACTGTGTTGCCCTGGGCATGATACTAAACAATTTTTTCCTATACATGTAACCGCCGTTCGACCTTAGTTTCCGAGATATTCGCAAAAAACTGTTGGTACTACTACTCGGTGAATTCTGCTTACAATTGTGCATCGGTAATAACGTACGCGTTAGTATTGGTCGTCGGCTGTTTCGTAGCGGCCGAGTTAAGAAACCAAACCTAATTCTTATCTTTTATTTATTTGTAGTATATATAAACGAAGCCTGGATGAGCTTGGCTATCCCAAAGATTCTTCGGGTTACAGCTTCATGCACAATTGTTTACTAAAAATAATTACCTTTAACGGTCTGGGTTAGGTGATAAATAATAACATAATTAAAATACATATTAAGCTTTATATTTTATTGTTATTATATGAAATAGGAAACCATCTTAACCATGATATCAAAGGATTCAATTATTCGATTCTCAAAATCGTGTTCTCGTCGGATCAAATTTTGGAAGACATTTCTTCCAGTCTTGTATGTGCAGTTGTGAATGATTATTTAGATTCGTAAAATATGGTACAAAGATAAAGAGATCAATGGCTGATGAATGTAAAGTAATGTAAACGGATCGACAAGCGGCGAACGAAGAGGCGAACATGTCGGCTATACTTGTAACTATGTAGCTGTGTCACAGATACACACATGTGGGTAGAATTCACTGTAGTGGTATCGACTCACTTTCTGAATATCTGAAAAAGCAAAAGCGTCCAGCGGTAACATGCAAAGAAAAAAGTTGTTTGTTCCAGGACATGGTTTCTTAAAAAAAAAAGATAATATATTTGGAAATTTGAATTATTAATAACTAAATGACGATAAAAGATCTAAATTTAGTGATTAATATAAAATTATTAAAAAAATGAGCAAGTATTTGGTTCAAAATGAAGATAATTAGAAAATAAAATTATGTGCTAAATTAAAATTCAATAATCTTTGCTAAAATATAAATTTAGCTTCGTAATAGTTTACAAATTGTACAAATTCATAATTCTATATTTTTTGCATGATTTTGCAAAAACAACTTTAATTTCTTTTATTTTTATTATTTTATTAAATTAACATAATTAAGATTAAAAATTGTACAAATAATGTTTTTATATATACATATACCTATCCATCTGTTCCGTGACTTGCATGTTAATATAAGTCATATCAAATTTCAGATCGATCCTGACGATATTCGTGGTAATCATAATTGCCAGCACGAGTTACGACATCGCTAAACAAGGCCATCTGAGTACATTGAACCAAAAAGGTGAGTTGTGTTCGTTCTGTTACGTAAATGAAAATTCACTGCAAATTCATCGTTTGATCGCTTTATCTCGTTGCAATTACGATTCCAGAAGAAGGAACTCAGGAAAAGATCGGTCGCGAGATTGCATCGCATATGACCGATAAAGATTCTTGATCGCGCGATAAAGATCAGTGTTAAGGAGACCTTGTTTGTCTTGCATAAGAGTTTTATCGATGCTCTTGTTGATTGATAAGTGTCGATTTCCGACATTTTTTTAATCTCTTCATACTTTGTAGTAAAATGAAAAAAATAAATCTAGATGCAGTGAAATAATTGAATTAAGCTTTAAATTTATGTATTTATTTATATATTAATGTTGCACACTATGTATGTTTAGATAAAAGACATGTTCTTCTAACTTCGTTCTCCATCTACACAAATGGAAAAAATTTGTTGAAAACAGACAGACACCGTGATTCGATCAAATGCCTTGATGGACTGCGCTATATCAGTATTTGTTGGATCATTTATGGTCACACTCATTATATAGAGGTGGTTGGTGTTAAAATGAACTTGAGCGAAATTCCACAGGTAAAAGAATTATAAATGTTTTATTGATGCCTAAATTGAAAAACAAAAATTATATGACGTAATCATATACAAGTATATAATAAATTTAAAATACACGAACTAATTTTATAATTTTCAACAAATTAATGTCTTATCTTTCAAGATGCATACAAATTGGGCCAACATGTTAGTACTCAATGCAAATATCATCACCGACACGTTTTTCCTTATAAGTGGAGTTCTAATGGCATACACGGCCCTAAGAAAAAACGAGAAAAATTCACAAGGCTATTTCGACGTAATTGGTCTCTATCTCCACCGTTATTTAAGATTAACTCCAGCATACGCTATGATGATCGGATTTTATGCTACCTTGTTTTACAAAGTTGGCTCAGGCCCTTATTGGGATCAATGGGTCGGAGCTAATAGAGATTATTGTCAAGAAAACTGGTGGATCAACCTGCTCTACTTGAATAATTATATCAATCTATCTAGAATTGTAAGTGAAGTTTAGTAATGATGCAATTACTGTGTGTACACTTTCTAATGGAATAATGAATAGTTATTTATAGAACAATTTTTTGTATTCTGCATGAAGCGCATACTACTATGTACTTTAGATTGATTTGAATTATCTAACTGATCAATCTTTTTATCGAAGTATGTTGTTTAATAATGGAAGATTAAAACTTAAAATTTGTTATTGCATGTTGCCGTTGAACCACAAATTTCAAAGAAAATTCTATCGCATTTAGATACGCGATTCACGTTTTTTACTGAATTCAATTTTTAATCTTTTTATTCGTTTCTTGAACCTCCAATGTTCTTAATCTTAATTACGAAGAAATGTATTTGCTTGTTATCTGGCATAGCTTCCTAAGTATGTTGCATGACAGATAATTACTTTGAACTAAACACTCATGCATTTTGTTACAAAATGTATTGTTACATTTTATTTAATCAATTATTGTACTACCATTTAATAAATATTCTTATTTCGAGTTGTTTATAATAAAAAAATGTTACACGCGAGGAATTTAGAAATAGCTTGTCCAATAATTGCTTATTTCTTACTTCTGTTTTTAGTGCATGTCTCAGTCTTGGTATCTGGCGACCGATATGCAACTCGTCTGGCTGTCACCGATCTTCTTGTATCCTATGCTCAAGTTCACGCGAAAAATCTTCTTCTGGCTCGTTTTCGTGTTAGGCCTAATTATCTCCATTTTAATACCATTCCTAATAACATTCAGTCTCAAGCTTAGTGGAACTATGCTCTATTACAAGGAGTGAGTGTGGATATTTCCCTTTTTCACTGTCTTCCTCTTTTCTACATGGCGTCCACGAAAAGTTGCACCGAATTTTTTAAATAGATCTTATCTATTAAAATAAAGAAAATAATCAGTAAATATTTGTGTATAAAAATCATTTACTTTTATTTTAACGAATATTACATGCCTTTAAAGTTTGATAGAATCTTTTCGGAACGTCCTGTATCTTTCTTTTCTTTTCATCTTGCTACTACGCCGCGCCGTATTGTACCGTCTGATTTATTCCACACACGACTACTTTTTACTTTGAAATAGATATTCCACTCCGTCCTTTCTTTGTCATATTCATATTTCGAATGTTCGATATTCATTCTCAGTACTTTAATATTATTGACACTTTTAAATTTACAAAATATTATTTGATATATAAAATATATTTTGATAGATCTGTAAACATCGATAAAACGATTCAGGGAATATTAAGTATTTATAATACACCATTCAACATCATCTTACTGAAACCAAAATTAAAATTAAACGAGTGGACCATTAATTTAATCTTCATATTTTTTTGTTTTTGTTAGTAACACGGACGTGGCCAATGTTTTCATACAAATTTATACAAAAGTTTACAGCAGATACGGATCTTATATTATTGGTTTGGCTCTTGGTTACTTGTTGTATCAAAATCGATCAAGGGTTGTAAAGATTCGTTATGTAAGTATATCAAGTTCTTCTACTTAATAAGTGTAATTGCATAATTTTATCATGAAACTTTATCAAACTTGAATGGGTGTTGTTTGGAATCTACAGTTAAATAATATCTTGTGTTTTTATTTATTTAAATATCTATTTAATTTATTATTTTTTAATAAACTTTTTAAGTATTATTCTTAGCATTTTGTTAAAACTTTTCATAAATTTACTTGGCCCAACTTAAATTTCGTTTTCTTCATTTAGAAATGAAAGAAGAAGAATATTACGCTGAAATGAAGAAAAAGTGATCGTGACATATGAAATGTGTGTTCATCAAAGATAGTAGCAAAATATATTTGAACGTTTTTTTCATAATCGACATTTTTTAATTAAATCTAAATGATTTTCTGCAGATATACGTGATTTTCGGTTGGCTGGTAGCGGCAGTTTGCGGTTCATTCATATTCATATGTCCTCGGTGGATGTATTTCGATGACTACTCTTATAACGAATTAGAAGCGAGTTTTTATGCAGGTTTCCACAGACAAATTTTTGCTCTTTCTATTTCTTGGCTCATCTTTTGCTGCGTTCATGGCTATGGTGGTAAGATTTAATTTTGTATTAATCTTTTATTTAAACAAAACATGACTCATTTAGTAATAATATAAGTGCATGACAAGTGCGATAGCGAAAATTTATGCGAAAAAACATATGCATGAAACTTCATTTGCTTCTACTTCCTACACATATTTTGAAATATTAATTGTTAATTATTAGTAATTATAAAAACAAAATACGAGATAAATATATTCATGTGATTATAGAGATATCAATTGTACTTTTCTTTTGTGCAAGGTTTTGTGGGTCAATTTCTGTCGTGGAAGGGTTGGGTTCCCTTCAGTAAGTTAACTTACAGCGCTTACCTGTGCCATTATGTATTTCTCTTAGTAGAAGCTGGATCAGTTCGAACTCCGGGCATAATTTCAACTATGGCAATTGTAAGTAATCTGAATTTTAAATGCATTAAAATAGATCTGTTCTTAATTTTTTATTTACCAAGTTCTTAACTTTGGTGCAATTTAAGTTTGAACTTAGATTAATTTAAAATCCAACCTTTAAATACTATAAAAGATTTTCAAAGATCGTAAAAAAATTAAACTCTAGCCCAAATCAAATTTTAAATTATTGCAACTATCTTCCTAAGCTCACTTTATACGTAAGCAATTAATTATTTGTCGAAACTTGCAGCTTCGCAGTTTCTTCAGCAACCTCTGCCTCACGGTGCTACTTTCTGCGCTTTGGACACTATGCTTCGAGATGCCTTTTATGACGTTAGATCATACCTTTCTTTCTCACCATCAAAGTCAATCAAAATCCTTGAACCTAAACCAAGGAAGAATATTCGGTTCTATCGATTCTAATAAAGAGATCTATCGTTCCACGGAAGAGTCTTCTGCTACAATTACGCAGGATTGTGAAGGCACCTTTAACCAAAAGTCCAATAAAAATAGCATGTATGATCAGGATTTAAAATCTGACGACAAAGATGACAAGTGTCCATTCATCTTTGTAATTAAAGCTGAAGACAACGATTCATGGGCACAGTTGAGAAATGTTCATCAAAATAATGGTTTTGACGAGGACTCGGATCAACCGTCGAAATCTAGAACAACGGAAAGAATGGATTGTTGTTACGAATCGATCGTAAACGAGGAGTTCATAAGGAAAGAAGGATCCAGGGAATCGGATCAGGCCACCAGTAGTTGATCGACAATTTACCAGTGTAATATCGAATCAGCTTGCTGGTCAAGCGTTTATAAGCGAATAGAGGCGAGATTGGGAAACGTCTTTAAGGAATTATATAATTGATGTAGTGATATCTATTGGTTGATTCAGGCACTCTTGTAGATAGTCAGTGATAGCCATATCGTAGTTTTTCTTTAAATATTTATCTGTTGCGAAGTATTTTGTGTATTTCTTAGTCGTTATTAAGGAATATCGTCAGGTATGTGGTGTGATTTAAGAAATAAAGATTCTTTGTACGATGATAAATTAAGAGTACGTATGGTTTAATGATAAGTTTAGTGGTTTCTGTTAAGTGAATTTTTTAGAACTATATAGTGCATTATTTTAACACCACACTTTAATATTACATTATAATATTATTAATATATTATTACTAATATTATAATATATATATATAGACGCACCAAATTTCCAAAATCCACAAATAAGTGGATTCATTATAAAAAATAATTTGTTATCGTACGGAGGATCATCATTTTTATAATTATGTATTATTTGACTCCATTGTGTACTTATAGATTCACTTCTCACAATCCGATGTTGATCCATCGGCGTGAAAATAATAATTTAATATGAACGGATAAAGGTTAGTTAAAAAATAAAGGTACAAATTAGCTGTGAGAAATCATCGACTATCATTAAGTGTAGTTAGGAGATGTTTTCTCGATGGCCAGTTTATAAAAAGAAATAGAACTTTTACAAAAATAAAAAGTCAGTAAGGTTATTTTTCATTATGCTTTATAGTTCAAATCGAAAGTGTACGTATTACATTCAAAATTCGGAAATCTATCAAAATCAGTGAATACCGTAATTATGTATTCCAATTTCGCTAATGTTATCTAACTCAATATTTTGTTAAGTATACTAATAATACTGCTTAATAATGAACAATGGTCTTTTATATGGTTGTTGTTAATTCAGGATGTTAAGATCAATTTTAACAAATTCAGTTAATCTATTATCCAATATTTATAAAACAAATACTACTTAAGTCAGATATTATACATACTATTAACTTTTAACTTTTAGTCAGTAAAATTAGACAATACAGTACAAAGTACAGTATTACAACTAATATTAAATATACTAATTATAGATTATATTATGACCAAGAATTAAGAAAAGAAATAAACTTGTTAGATCGCTTTCGTTTTGTCGAAATATTTCTTCTGCCATGCTCAACTTTCCTACACATGAAGTATACAATAACTAGGAACTAATTACCGATATTCTTTAATACCAATGTCGATATTTTTTAATGATGTTTGTTATATTGATATTTTATAATATATATATTTAGGCTAATCGCAAAGGTGTTCTTCTTATCTTGAATACCATAGTATATATTGTTTATGAAGAAAAAAAGATGAATTATTTAATGCATAATACAATTATTCTTCATTTTTCCTTTTCAATATTTCCTAAATTGTTTGAATTATTTTCTGATATACAAATACATAAATATAATCTATAATATTAGGATGATAAAATAAGAGGAAAATAGGTCAGGATAATTTCTAGTTACTGCAACATTTAGCCTCAGTTCGTGTCACTGTTTACTTAGGTTTAAGTCTTCAACTGATGCTTTTACCTCACTTAACGTTTTCTATACGAATACATTCTTTTCATTCTTCTAACGCGATCCACGAGAAGTAACAAGTAAGCCGAGAAGAGAATGAACTGCTTGTTTTATCCGTGGAAGAAATTGATACCTTACGACTTGCAATGTAGAAACTCCGTCCTTTTGAGAAATCAATTTTTTTTTATTCTTCTTTGTACTTAAATACATCAAATTTTCACGAAGAAAAATAAAATTTATTATAGAATGTACATTTAGAATGTATATTTGAGAGATATGTATAATAAAAGATAAGGCGATTTTCATCATCTAGTAATACAAAGAAAATTGAGTCAAAGGAAGGTTATTAGAATTGTTATGAAATATATGTATATAATGGTTAGGCGACAATGAATATGTGGGAATTTGATGACATCATTAACAGAAAACGTTTCAAGGGTTGCAAGTGCAGTTGCAACACGTGCTTAAAGTGCCCTTGGGACGTTCGTCCTTCCGTGGGAAAATCAACCCCATATTTTCGGTCAAGTATTTAAAAAGGCATCTGCGTGCTTTGCAGATGATTAACAACTTGGGTAGGCAATTGAAGAAGCCTCACAACTTCCATAAGTAAGAGAAGAAAGCTCTTAAGAAATGTTCTTCTTTCTTTTTAGGTTATACATAAGTATTTACGCATGCATTTACTAGGCTAGGTTAAATTTAGGTTACTAAATATACATTAATCTATAGAATCCATTAATCTATAGAAACTATAATTTCGCCATGCCAGCTGTTAAAGTCCTTCGCCAATAATCTAATTAATACAGTCCATCAACAATAGAGCCATCTACATTGATAGTATCATACCCAACCACCAGCACAACCCCTATGTAGGATGGAATGCATTTAGTTATTACGGAGTGGGAAGGAGTAGATGGCAGGCGTGATTCGTGATTGCGTAAATTGGGGTTAGGTTCTCGTAGTCGGTGGAAACGGTAGACGCCCCGTTGTGAGGAATACAGGGAGCGGATTTCAGTGCTGGACCGTCATCCACGTGTGGTCGACATCTGCGAGAGCCCATCGTTTTTCCGCAATGAACTAACGCAACGGCGAAACATTTGTCCCCTTTATTCTTCTCGTAAACGTCATTTATGTCCCTGCCAATATAGTCTGGTTTCCATACTAGTTTCCATACACAGCATTCAACCGTTCTTTCCACGCTTTGTTAGCATGCACAATGAACTGGTAAAATAAGAAAGAAGCTTTGAAACACAGTAGTTACGAGTATCGAGAATTTTTGGGAAATGGAAAGTGACCTCTGATTTTTGGACGATATAGAAACAGTTTTAGGAATTGTTATGTATACAGTATTCTATTTATTTATTCTTATTGTCTGCATGTATGATATTTGATGTAATTCGTTTTTCAGTTTTTAAATTAACAAGATTTTATAATAAAATTACTACAAATATCTTTCTATCTTCTTTTCTATATTAAATTCAGATTAGAATTTTGATTAGATGCTAATAAAAGTCTAGAGTCTCTAGAATTACAGTAATACGATGATTAATGATACAATGATAAGGTAATTAGAATAAGATGTACAACAAGATAAACTACATATTACCTTATTAATGCGTAATGATAGATTATGTTACCAGCCTTATGTGGTGTAGGGGATAGAATTAAGTAAATTAAGTGATTGAACGGAAAGAAGAAAAAATATCTCCTAAATTCTTTCCGAATTATCTAAATAAAAGAAAAAAGAAGATGCAAATTTCTTTCTCAATTTTTCAGTTTCCTAGAATCAAACATATTATAAACTCTTATAATTCAAGTTACAGTACCACGCCAAAAGAATTTACTTATGATTCTCAATGAGAATTGATTGTAAATAGTCTACCAAAGAGAAAAAGAAGAAAAAAGAACTTCCGTTTGGTGTGTCAAATTTCAAAGACATAAAATCGAATTCCAGACCAAACGTTTTTCACATTGTGAGTTAGACAGTTTCCAATTTCTTGAACACCGATCCCTATATTTAAAGAAACTGTGTCTCTTTCTGCGATATCGACGGGATCCCATGATGAGACTGGCGCCGACCTCCTTCGTTGAGTTAAGGAAACCAAAGAAATGAAAGAAAACTGTCTTCTCCAAGACAACTTAACTTGTGTCACGCGCCACCAAGGAAAGACAATCTGCGCAACAAATGGTAACCCGAAGCTCGAGGGCGCATAATGCTGAGCTCACTGAGGCCGCATCTGTGACCCTAAAGGTTAGGTTAGAATACAATAAATCTGTTCTGTCTTTGTAATCGACCATCCAGCTTCCTGGGCAAAAAGGAAACGCAACTTGGCTTAATATCTGGCATCCATGTACATCCTTCTTTTGGAAAAATCTGCGAACAATGAGTAATGAATGCATGGTAAAACTAATAAAAAAATGAAGGATAGAAAGAGTAATATCGATGCGTGGTAAGAATGCAACAATTCATTTGTATTATTGTAAAAATCTGTAGATGAATTAATTGATGAAATAAATTTGAAGGTAGACTTAAAAAAAGAAAAAAATAATTTTCTTAAAAATTAGAGAAATTAGGAAAATTTGACTATTTCTAACAGTCAGCATCACATGACGATTAAAAATTTTCAATATTAAGAAATATTTTTTTCATCTTATTAATTTAATTATATCTTATTTATATTCATCCTGTCACAAATTTTATATCCCAATTTCATTTAAAAAGCAATTATCCAAATTATGGTCTTCCTTTATCAGACGAAAAATAAATTACAACTTTTCTTAAAAACTATATCCGATAACATACCTCTTTCATTATCGTTTTATTTATAGCAATGCAATAATTTTTTTTAAATTATTATTATTATATTCTACTTAAAAAAGAAAAGGAGACATTTCAATAAAACAAAAATAAGTTTCGCAAAGGGATCTTCAGGTCGTGAAAAGGTTCGCGGAAGGAGAAAGAAGACAAAGTAAGAAGGAAGACGAATCGGAGGTTCGAGTGTGAAATATGAAGAGGCACGTAAAAAAGCTCAAGTGGTTGCACATGAGAGACGAGACTTTTACCTACGTCAACGATTATTCTCTGTTCTTTTCTTACGGTGTACGAAACTCGAGGAAAACTCGTAAATTTTCTACGAAATCCATAGTAAAAGACTGGCGCCAGAGAAATTCCAAGGTCAACTTCAGCTATTATATCCCAATATATGTTGATACCACTTTGAGGACCACATGAGAAACTTATCCTTTGCTCAAATTTCCTCAATAGCTTTCTAAACATTTCCATTCTTCTTCTGTTCCATAATTTCCTTGGGAAGTGATTAATAAAAGCAAGATCTGAATTCTCTTGCATAATCCCAATTTTTATGAAATATAATATATAAGTAAACTGACAAATTAGCCAAATCATAGGTGAAAGAGATAGCTGGGTCCAATACACATGCCTTTGCTATATTTCAAATTCGAGAACTCAATAATAGAAAAATGAATAAATGGTAAAAGATTTTGGATAAAAAGTTCGCCAAGCATTTAGTCGTTGGAAAAAAGATCTGTATCGAGTTTCATGTAAGAGATCCTACCGATCGACGCCCATTGCCGCTGCCGATCTCATCGTCAAGTAATTTGAAACGAGGGCGTAACCAGCGACTTCTTTCCCTTCTTGACAAGCTTCTTCTTCGTCTTCTTCAGCGGCTCCTTTCGACTCTTCTTCACCTATTAGTACCAAAATGGCGTGCTCGACATTGATCAATCCCGTTTTTTATTGTTGAGTACAAGATAATTGAAATATTGTTGTTCAGATTTGTCACTTACTAATCTTTATCTTTTCTGTTTTGTAGGTAACAAATAGTGAAATATTAATCGAAAATATGTAATCAACAAAATCGAGTAATAATAATCGAGTAATGTAATCAAATGAATTTCTATTAATGGAATTATCCAGTTTAATACAAATGAAGAATAGATGAATGTAAGTTAGGGTTAATTTGATAACTTTTTAATTTCCAAATATTTCATTATTATATTACATATTTTATTATTTATATTTGTATTTAATATTTATAATGTTTCATTATATATTTTGTAACTATCATTAATATTTATCCATAATGATAATTAAAGTCAATTGTCATCAGTAATATTTTACTTTCAGTAAAAAATCCAGAAATATGCGAAATATTATTTAACTTTTAATTTCTTACAGAAGAGTGTACATGTAATCAATAACCCGGGGAACATGTGAAAACCAAGATTTTTCAACTTTAATGCCCACAATTTCCGGCAAGACAGAATTAATTGCAGTATTTTCGATGTTTCGACCATAGGGGTTAGAATATCCTCTAACGTCAAAGAGATTCACCCTAAACGGTAGCTATCCCTAGGGATAACCTGTGGCATAAATACGTAAGCTGGCACCTGTTTCCTTGTTCTACAGTCACACGTGCTGTTTCAACATGTCGCATCAATTAATATCTAATTAAAACATATTAACAAAACAAAATAAAACGTCAAGTGGCAAAAACGAAGCACTTCAATTTATTAAGGACCATTAGATAAGTAAAATAATACATAATAAAGTAACTGATAGAAAGAAAGAAATTGATAGATGATGTATTGCGTTATCGCTTTAATGGCCCTATTTAATCATAACTAAAAATATTTTTAGAAACAATTATCAACCTTTAATATATCAATCGTCCAACAATTCCGTGATTGTTTTTTCGAAAAACTTCAAAAGTATGTATAATGCTTTTAAATGAAACGATGTATTACACAAGTATGAGTCATTAAGTGGCTGCACGGATCAAAAGCTACATTATCGAAGAATGTTAATCGAATGAGTCAGGCTCGTAAACCTATACATACATGTACGACAAAGTTCGGAAAAGTTGGAGAGAAAAACTGAAATAAATTATTAGTGATAACAGAAGGCATCTGGTTTTATACTCGATTGTTGCCAGACATGGTATCCATGCTTAAATAATTAGTTACAGTTATCAACAGCACATAACTTCTAATTAGGTACATATATTGTTATGAGTATTATTGCCTGAAATACCATCATAAATTACCAATTCCATGTGATACATAGTTAAAAATAAATCTAAATTCTAAATTTGTGAATTTCCAAATCAATTTTTGTACTCTTAAAAAATATTCTCTAAGCTGCATTCAAGTGTCCAAATTTTTCAATTTTATAAAGCTTTAAATGTTTTAATTTCCAAAGTGACTATTAAAATATATCTATTCGCATCTCTGTTCTTTTCCTAAATTCTTCCCAAACGTTTACTATGTTCGCTTTTTCCTTATATTATTTTTTTATTTTTGGTTCTTCTTCTAGGAGATAGGGGAGAAAGTGATTGGTCGAGTGGCTGGCTGCCAGTCTGGTCGCAGAAACTTCTTGACAGACCCCGAGATGTTGTCAAAGGGAAATGCCGCGCGATCGGCCGACCACTTCTGAACACGACTAATTTCTTCTCTTTGATGCCAGGCGGTCGATTACCACGCCTTTCCTGAGATCCACACTTTTCCGCGACAATTTCTTCAAACCACCTCTTTTCTATTCTTGGAAGTAATACAAGTAATGAAACCGAAAAATACAAGTATATATTAATTTAATCAAGGAATAGAAGATATGACAATCTATACTAGATACGCACGTACAAAATCATTAATCAACCAAATCTGTGGATCAACCATAAACTGCGAATATTCATGCATTTATGAAATATTTAAAACTGAGAAAACAGAAAGGATACACATAATGTATAAAAATATGTAAAACAATCACGCTAAAAATTCCCATTATAAAATTTGTGGGGTGAAACTTTCATTCAAGTTTAATTTCCTCTGGCATATTCTGGCATATATATTTACATAAACATTCGCAGTCTAGTTGTAAAATTTACATATAAAGAGTGTTAATCATCCTAATGTATGTTCTCCTCAGATTTGGAAGGGAACAACACTCAAGACAATATCTTTTCCTATAATCTTCAAATAAAACCATCCAACCTCCTTCTAAGACCATAGAATCGAAAACCAAGAAAAAATACAATAAAAAAGGAATGACTTATCGGAAGGGACAACTCAAGTATATTCACAAATCACAAGGTGGCGCCTATGTAGATGGTGTGTGGTGCGGTTTCCCACAAATATAGGTAGGAGCGATTAGAGGGTGATTAGAAGAAGGTGTTCTGGATTGCGTTCCAGCAACGCAAAAGCCGACGGCGCGTCGTTTCGGTGTGGTGCGTGTGTCCCCTCGCCACTTTTACACCCCTGTGTCGAGTAGCAGACACCGAATTGGACGACCACGCACCCACGGGATTGATACGAGACCCTTCCACTCCGTGGTTGGAAGCTGCTGGTCCCCACTTCTTCTCAACCATGCGACGCACGCTCCTTCAATTTTTTTTCTTTTACCCTTCACGAGTGGAGCTGTCGCGATTATTACTTAAATAGATATATGTATCAAGGTTTAAGTGACTTCCGGCGATAACGAGAATTGAGAGGTAGAATGTTGATTAGAAGTATCATGGTTAGTTAGCTTAGGATAACGGTGGCTGGTTTTGGATCTTTGAAATTGAGAGTGAGGTAAACATATGAGAAAAACCATGTATGGTTTTGCTGCATTTTGTTGCATTCTGTGAAGGTTAATATTTCAGGACAACGATGAACGAATATCTAATCGATTCATTTTTAAACAGAGTCTGATAAATATGCATAATACAATAACAACCAAAGTATACATGCTTAATCTTGTAATTGTTCAATAACAATAACGATAGTTTCCTAATTTCATTAAAATTTCGTCACTCTGATGTTGACATAATGAAGTGACCCATTTAGGGGATAATTTTTTCCGCGCGAAACGCGTGCCAGTCTCGTGGCTTCGAGTTTCTGGAACGGCCCGGTCTACTAATTATTATTTCCGTCGTTAAGTAGGCTATTTTTTCGGAAAACGCCAGCAGACGTAAACAAAGAGTTGAACCACGGTGTTCTGCGCTCTGTCGGTAACGCAGCAACAGAAATTTATTTATTTTTCTCGCGATGACACGTGGTTCCTCTTCCCATCTTTCTTCATTTTTCCCCTGACGATCGCACTTCCCGTGCAACTTTCCAAAACAGTCATCAATTCTCGATTCGTCATTGCTTCTTAAGAATAATCTTCGATTAATTCACAAAATTCACTATGATATATTCGATATGACAAGCTTTTATTTAAAAAAAGAAAAAAAAGGGAGAGTGTCCTAACCTCAATTGTAAACAAATGGAACTAGTTCCATCCACTTAATTTATATACTTATGTCACTTTGCCAATCTTTATTCACCTAACCTAATCATCGTCTCAGAAGAAACTTCGACCAATCCGCAAAAAAGTGGCAAGAAATTTTAGAGAGATTTATAAAGAGATCGATGGTCATTAAAAGTTAATCTTTCAAAGAGGAGCACGACTTACACGGCTATATAAATGGTGAGCTTCTACCAACGGAAAGAAAAGGAAGGGAATGAAAGATCGAACAGAAAGAGGTAGAATGAAAGGGAAGATGAAAAAAGGAAGCGAGAAAGAATAAGGTTAAGACAGCAGTTGCGGAGAGGAAGAGAGAAATTCAGAGGGGCCATGTGGCGTTTCAGGAGATATCAAATCATACTACGTGTACGCCATGCCGCCCCCTAAATATAGTTTATTGCGTTACCGAGTATTAATGGAGCTCCTATAGGAAGGACGAAGACAGACAAACTATCGAGCGTTACGGATCAGCCACGGAAAACCGAAAATAAAACTTGGTAATAGATCCTGATTGATTGAGTAATTGAGTAATTAAGTAATTATGCCAATACGTGTGAAAATTTCGGTTTTTTATGAATATTGCAGGATAATTGAAGCGTTGATTAATTGATGTTAATATGAGAAATGGCAGACAATGTAGCGTCTTATTCTAATTACCTTATCATTATATCACGAAATTATTGTATTCAATGGAGAAGTTGTATAGGTAAAATCATTTTTAAAAGAGCAGAGGAATTTTATTGTTCTGCGAAATGTATAGGAAAAAATTATTCAGTAAATTCGTTTTGGTTAATTCTTGTAGACTGAAACGTGTTTATTAATTCAGCCTGATTTATGCAGACTTTTTAATGTATCTGCTGTATCTCCTATTGTGTACTGCCGAATGTATTCCATTAATCTATATACGTGTTTTAAATTAGTATTCTAAGAAAAACTCGCAAAATATACGATAAATACAGAAATAAAGAAAGAGGCTGAAGGTTGGAATATTGAAATCAATCAGCATTTCAACTTCCTGTATAGTCTGGATTTCAGTTTATGGAGTGGCTGTAGTTTTAAAATAGATTTATCCAGTTTTCGAATTATCACATTTCTAAATTTCCAAAATTAAGCTTCTAAATTTCCGCTTTCAAAATTTTAAACTTCACAATTACTACTTTCATATTTTTAAATTTTCGATTTTCCGCTTTTGAATTTGCACACTTTCAAACCATTAGATAGTTCAGTTTACATCTTGCAAATTTTTCCTTAAAAATTTCACAAAATAATTGACACAAAACCTGCAAAGATGCAATATTACAACAAAAAATAATATACGAAATTATCTTGCACAATTATAACGAAATTATATCTTTAACATACTTTCACCAACTTTACAGAAAGAAGTTCCAAGAAAATGAGAAATCTTCTATTGAAGGGTGGAGGGTCAAGAAAGAATACAAATTAGTTACGATCGTTAGGCCAGGATGACTTGTTTAAAGGGATCCACAATCATGCCAGATTTCGGATCCGTTCCGGTGTCACAAATTGAAAACATAAACATTGGGATCGCGTACACGTGTCCTCTGTATATCATAAACTGGTAGACGATCCTTAAAACCGGTTGCCTTTTCCTCTTGCTACGTCCGCTCGCTGGGTTCATTCATGAAAATCCGGTAGCCCTTTAAACCGTGAACGGGCCATCGGTAAGCATACCAAAGATATCCCTTCCTTTTTCTTTATGGTCTTTTTTTTTAAGGAAAGTACCGAATATTACAGGCGACCCTTCTAATACACGGTTCATTCATACCGTGTTCATATTAAAATCAAAATATGCTGTATATCGTAATGAACAAAAATAAATTTCTGAAACGTACAATTTTTATTCAAATTTTTTAAAATTGAAAGATAAATGAAAATATCTCAAATTATAAATATCTAAGATAGTGATGTGTTATAAAAAATACTAATGAGTTGTATTTTTAGAGAAACATGAATTTTGGAACGGATTTAGAAGAAAGTAATGGTTCTACAAGGCGTAGAAGAAATAGACATTTTTATTTCATTAATTGCAAATTGTTTCGATTTAATTAATGGGAGACTAAATATTAATATACGTATCCTATACAACAAAGGGAAAGAATGAAGACAACGGAGACTTTGATTGGTAATGAACGAGTGGTAGCCGAAGGGAAGGTTACTCTTGGCTGTTGGAATAATAAACAAACCCTTTTTGTTCGTTCCAGGCTGACATTCACAGTAGCTCGTTGTCAAGGGGACGCAATCCCTGATCTGGGTTAATAAAAATTCGAACGGTGTCGCATTTCAAGAAATACCGACCGAAGATTCTCCTTTTGACCAGGGAATGAAGGGTGACCGAAAAAGACCTGGTTCTCAGAAAATTGCCTTTAAATCATCTTTATCGTCGTAAACTTCACTTTGAACTAGTCAACTGTCAGACGTGTGAAATCTATCATCAGAACATGTAATATAGCCTTCGCCAGAAATCGAAAAGGAAAAAAAGGAAGTTTGATGATGTAGAATATAGAAGAATGATTAGTTCACTGCACAGAAAGTAAGTACCAAGAATAATATTGTGAATAAAAAGATAAATCAGAATCTCAATAACAAACAAGGTAGATAAATGTCAAAGACCCTTCTCTTATTTTCTTCCATCGAATCAATCGAGACATTGCCCTGGAAATAAAGTTAAATCCACTTTTAATCCCTCAGATAACATTGGGCGTAGCTTCAAACTATAGATAAGTATGTTAATTTATTCGACATTGAGTCGCGCGAGCAAGAATCGGTAAAAAAGTGGAGCGACGACGCGTTGACGGTAACGCACACTGACAGAGGGGGCTTTTTGCCATCCGGAGAAGCGTCGGCCCTGGGAAAAAGACAGATAAAGCCACTTAAAGTAGCTCCAAGCTGTGGAGGAGGATCGTGCGCTGACCACTACTATTTTCAGTCCTTTTTGCCGCTAATTACGACAACCCTTTATCGAAAGCCACTTGAGCATCCCCCACCCTGGTATTGCTCCGACACTGCGGATTAAAAGTGCGCCAACGAATTTTAAAATAGGACGCTCTTGGATGAAATTCGTGGAAGTGTATTTATTGAAGACGGATGCACCCAATTTTCTTTGACGTTTAATTATAGATTTAAGGCATGTTCACGAATAGCTCCATGATCCTCTTGTTCTTGAATTTAGCGATGTGACATAGAAGCAATCATAATTGATCGAAACTCTAATCGTAATGAAAGTTAAGTTATCACATAAGCAGTATCTACATTTATATAAATACTATAAAACCTGTATAATACGTATAATATAAAACTACAATGCGTTACGAATAGATGAAACTTACCTATTGGATGAAGAAGAAGAAAATGAAATGGCATGGCCAGAGAAAGGGGGATAAACAAATAGAACTGAATGTTAAATTCATTTGAAGAAAAAATCATTAACAATTATTAAGTGTCTTCTAGCAAGTTCTAACAGAAATCATCAATTCAAAATCAAAAAAATATTTTATTACTGTATTTAATTATATTTTATTATATTTTAAATTCCACCACCACCACCATCCACTAAGGGAGAAACAAGAAAAACAAAGAAAAGAAAAATTACCATAGCGTGTCCAATATATTTCAGATCCATGGTATATATCGGATCCTCTGCGTTCATTATTTATATAAATCATGCACTCCGGTGTTGGCTGATTCCCCGTTCAGTTCAATTTCTTAATTGAATTGAACGATATGCGCTGCATGGGCGTAAACCAGCTCGAGCTCCGCCCTTTGATTCCTCTCCACAAGCTTCAACTCTCTCCCTCTGGAGTCTGCGTGTACACCCACCAGCGACGTGCTCGAGTACCAAACGGAATAACCCAGCCACTCGAGGCGACCTCCGAATTCGGCGTTCTTTTCTCAGTGGCACTTGGACCGCATCCGGAAACGCAGTGACCTCGTGACTAGTGAAACGCGGCATCATTCGTCGCATCCCTCATGCCTTCCTTCGGATAAGAAATATTTCAACCGATTTCTCAATCGTTTCGGATGGTTAAGGAAGAGAAATTATAAGAGATAATTTTTTTCGGCTTTTGGACATTTTGGTTTAGATAATTGGGGTTGGAAATTTTGTGTAATTGAAGTTCTCAACGAACGAAGATTTCGAGTTTTTAGAAAATTTTTCGGAGTCGATTTCAAGGACGATCTGTTGTAGAAAAATTGCGATTGATGGAAGAACTCTTAATTAAATCAGGGTTAAAAAAATTTAAAAAAATCGGACTCCACTTTGTACGCGATTGATTCGCTGATCGCAAGTGAGATTTTTATTGGTGAAGTTATTGTGACAGTGCGAGGAAAGGAAGTGGAGGAAAAGAAGTTACAATGATGCTCGGGGGTTACGAGGCGCAGCCGGATTATTATCCGCAATGGCATCAACCCTACAATTACGTCACGCAATTACCATATGGTAAGTTCTATTCCACAGATATTCATTTTTTTTATCTACTTATAGCTTTTATTAATATGTTAATTGATATGGTTTATTATCTGGGAATCATAAAGAGAATCTTATCAAAATTTTATAGCATCGCTATGCGATTTGTCTACAAAAAGACTAAAGAGTACTTTTAAAACTGGAAGAATGTAGAAAACAAATTTTACTACGCAAAATGAAATAGTTTCGATTACCACTTGCATACATGTGTTTGCTTCGAAAATAGAGGTGACTTCTAAATATAGATAGACGAAATTTCCAAAATTTTGGATCGTTCAATTTTTTTTAGCGAAACATGGAGAATTTTGCTTGTAGAATATTAAGTAATCTTCAGATTATGAGAGGATTGATAATTTAGCTTTAATTATTAGAAAGAAAATAGTATAACAAGGAAGATCCTTAAAGTCTAACAAAGTATCTTCATATTAACATTCAATAACTATTTCATTATTCACATTTATATTATATTATCTTACAAAACTTTCAAAGAATATATTAATGAATAACACGGCCGTTGAAAAAGATAATTGATATAATAGTAAAATAACGCGATAAATAAATGAATAAGAAAAAGAAATCGCTGAAACAAAAAGCGCCACAAAAAATGGTACAAACCCACTAAACGCATTCGCAATTATAGCACAATAATAAAACGATATTCCTTAAACGAGATAATAATTAAAATCTAAAACAAAATATAGTAAAAATAAAGTAATTTTTAGGCACGTAAAAACTGTTGTACACTTCGCCATTCGATATATAAAATTCTCCATTTCTCTTTTGTAGGACCGCTGAACGTGCCCGACGCGGATAGCCAATCGACGTACTGGGGCGCGGATTCCGGGATCTCTGGGGGTAGTTCTGGCGCCGGAAGTCCCACCGCCTCGACGCCTCCCCTGATCGAAGAGATCGGCGTCCAAGAACCAAGCTACTCATCCCTGCAACAATATCCACACCCTTCTATCAGCCAGCACTATCCCAATTTGCCTTACCCACCTCAACAAGATATTTCTCATCATCACCTACATCATCACCATCATCATCAACAACAAAATCACAGAAGAGACGGCGATTATTCGACAGTTTCTTCGATGAATCAAGTTGATGGATCGCTTCAACAACATCTCAGACAAGGAACTAGAGACGGCGGTGTTGTCGTTAGGCCTAAAAGAAGAAATACAGCGAATAAGAAAGAAAGAAGACGCACACAAAGTATTAACAATGCGTTTGCCGATCTTCGTGATTGTATACCCAATGTGCCGGCGGATACGAAACTGTCGAAGATTAAGACATTGAGGTTGGCAGCTTCGTATATTGGATACCTGATGGCGGTATTGGAAAGCGACGAAGGAGAAGAGCCACAGACCTTTCGCGCTGAAATTTTGTCTAATGGCAGAAGGAACAAGACGGCTCAGGCAAATCAGGTTAGTTTTTAGAAATTTCGAGCTTTCACGGTACAATTAGAATTTAAAAGGCTACAATAAGGAAGCAGCTCTACTTTCTAGCAGTTTGAGTAAACCAAGAGAAATCAAATTATATACATTCGTGCTATAAATTCACTGTCAGCTATTATTTGTAATAATGAACTTCTGCACTTTTGAATGTGAAGATTATATCTTCTTTCCTTTCCCAACAAATATAATTTATATAAATATCGTAGCTGCCTCTTTAATATAATCGAAACTTCCGGGTGAAAATACGTTCAATCGTGTCGACCGAATTCTGATAAAATTAACTGTACCACTAGCAAAACGTTAGAGTCTCTAGAAAGCTCACACTTGGAAGCTTCGATTATGAAAATAAAGGTCAGTGTTATTTTATTGCGAAATTTTTGTATTTTTATTGTTTGTTGTAAAGGAGTATTGTTTAGACATAGTAATGTGCTCTAGACATGCTGAAACTTGTCTTAACGCAATATAGCGGAAGACAAATTTCCAATATAAATATTATCATACGTAGAATGTATCATATTGCATGATAGACTATTTTTTAGCGAGTTACTGTACTATCAAGTAGCAGCGAATTTGATATCCCATATAGGCAGATTCAGACAAGTCGAGGCAGGTCCTAACTTATATTCATGTGTTTCATATTCGATGTGAGATATAATAAGGTGAGAAAATATTGGTTTATTATGTTATAATCAATAGACTATTTCGTCTACTATCCATTTGTTTATCTCTGCGACATACTTATTTACATATTTGTTAATAAGACAGCATTACCATTTTGTTAAAAGTCTTGCTCTGTAAATGCTCATGGATATTTCTGTTAATATCCGTTTCTACATTTGAAGCATGGAAATATAAATATTTTTTTATCCTGTAATAATAAATAGGTCTCGTTCTATGACCTAAACATCTTAGATTGTAGAAAGCGATAAATAAATACATACTATCAATAATTTAAATCTCTTTTGGAAAACTTCAAAATCGAGAAAATAATCATATTCTGATGTCTAAACTTGAAAATACTCTGAAAGGGTCCTTGAGCGCACTTCCACAGCGAAAATCAGCGGTGTGCACTTCAACTACAAATTTATGCCCTTCGTCTACTTTCCTTTAAATCTCCTGGAACACTTTCGTAAGCGTTGCCTTGGAATAAACATCGTTCTCTTTAATTGGACGTCGTTCGTCGACGCCTGAGAACTCGACCTTAAACTTGTCATACTAAAACTTTTAGATGAAGAAAGACAGAGGAGAAAAATCTCATCGTGTTCACGTGCCATCGAAACGAATGTTCTCAATTGAGCATATAACATACTTGTCTTCCGCATTGTGACAAAATAAGTTTATCGATGCCAGGCGACAAATAAATTTTCATGCATGTAACTTGTTCTGTTTATTTGAAAATGAGAAATTTAGTATAATCTTGACAAATATTAGCTGTACACAGAACTGAGTATTCTTTTGATTAAATGGATGTTTAGTAACCATTCCTGTTAGAGATATCAAACAGTCTAATCAGGGATGTTGGAGATTAAAATTTATTCCGCTCAGAATGCTTCCACTATGATTCCATACAAATTTTATATTCCTGTATATTTCAAATATCATTCTAACATCGATTCTTTTAATTAATTAATAATAAGTGGAATTGGCAATATAAAATTGTAATATGTCATACGTAAAATGTTCAGTTAGACAAACAAGTGATTGGTACGTTTAAAATTCAACAGAATCGACTAAAAATTTAACGAACGAAAAGAAAAGAATTTTTGTGAAGTGATGAATAAACTGGGTTGCGGTTAGATCACCAGGTATCAAAGGTTCTTCGACTATATATTATAGTTTAGATTGTTTCCGTAACTTAAATTTCGAAGATGACTATTGGACCACCCTGTAGTTTCGTGGTTTCTCCTGTTTTCTGTGATTCCTCGCCACCCAAAGAGAACTTTCTTTGTTTCAACCTTCAATTGATCTGTCATATCTACCATATAAATTTCAAACTTTAGGTAACTAGAATTTGCATAAAAATATAAATGTAAGCAAAGATTACAATTGTAAAGTAATAAATACCAAATGTAATAATAGACAACGATATAAAACATAGTTATAAAATATTTATATTCTGTATATATTAAAGTTTAAATAAAAAATATGAGGTATAAAAACATAAATATGTATATGTGACAATAAAAAATATAAATAATATTTAAATCTAGAGAATATAAATATTTTATAATAGACGTATTTTGTATGTATTCAATTTTTCATTGCAGAACGAGTCGTATTTACACCAGGCATCAGGCCTCGGGTCTGAGGAATCATCGAAAAGCAAAGGCCGAACTGGTTGGCCGCAGCATATGTGGGCCCTCGAATTGAAGCAGGAATCGCCCACCAACCAGATGCAATAAAATCATCGATTCCCGATCTATCTATTTCTAACACTTTATGGCTTCTGTTCTCCCGTCATTATCGAGAAACCGAACAAATTGAAAGTTAGATCAATGTTGGTGGCTAGCCAGGAACTTTCGATTATTCTCAACTTTTCCTAGACAGCTATCAAGTATTTCGTGGAACATAAATAGTAAGAAGAAAAATATTTGTTACTCTTTCATTTTACATCATCGACGAAATGTTGCGATATAAAATAAGATTAATTTATTCACATAGCTGCGAGGTAAGGTTAGTGTAAAAATTACGCTAAGTATTGTGTATGTGTATGAGTGTATATAAGCGAGTGAAAAATTGAAATTGTTCTTTTAGTCTCTTTACTTTTCCTGTTTTCTTTCTAAAAGACTTTTTTGACAGATTCACACTTTTGATGATTTCTGGAATTTCTGTTACGAGTAAAACTTGCTAAATCTCAATAAAAAATAGGGCATTATTTTTATTTGAACGCAGAAAGCGTCGATAAGTCTGTTGTAAAATACAAGCGATTGTTTGTAAATACGCGTCTGCGAGTATAGGTCTGCCTGTAAATAGGAGTATCTTATTTCTTAGTCGATAATAATTTACGTCAACCTTGTTATCCTTTCACATTTTATTCTACGTTAACCTTTAACATTTTATTCTTCATTGAAGGAAAAGTCAATTCACGAAACCAATTGATAATATTACATACACAATATCAAGTTTGGATATCAGATGTTTCATCGAAAATCAAAATTTCATACAGTTTTTATCAGTTAAAGAATTTAAGTGATATCATTCTTTCGTTAGATCTAAGCAAGTCGATTGATTTAAGATGCTTGTAAACTTTTGTATAGATCATCTTTAACAATGTATAAAAAGTAAAAAGTCACTAGTAATAAATAGGGTATCTAGTAACTTAAGCTCTCGGGTATTATTTCTCTCACTCTCTCTCCCCCCTTACACATTTTATATACTTTAAAATTATATAATAGTAAATATGTAAATATTAAGTAGTAAGAATTAAACGGAAACAATCCCAAGTCTAGCTTGTAAACAGAGGAAGAGCTCTCAATCTCAATCAAATAGATCTTCTCCTGGCTCTTGTGTTAAGGTCTTGACTTGTCTGAAATATATGTTTTCCTTAGTTACATGCTGAGAAAGTATTGTTCCTCGGCGACGGTTTCAAGTTTCTTGGATTTTCTGGCGCCGGTACTTGATCCACGTTCAACTTCTTAATATGAGCGTGTTGCTGATACATCTATTGAAAGGAAAGAAGATTCCCCTACATCCATACAACATCTGTCCTTCCTTTCTAGGAGAAAATCATACAAGTATAGTTTGAGAGAATTGCGTACAGTATATTAATTTTCATTGGTTTATAATAAATATTCTTTAATCATCCTTGACATGTTTGTCATTCAGTACCATTCCATAGCAGATTATTTTTCTGAGTATCAAATAAACAAGTAGATGCGCAGCGATTAATCAAGACTAAATATTTGCAGCACTTTTATCTGACAACGATACGGTATTTAGCTTCATCGATAACTGCATAGTGACAACATTGTCGACTTTGTATATTGTAAATCTGTTGTCCTCGATCAATCGAACTACGTATAAGAGGAAGCCAATTAATGAATAAATTCCACATTGATATCTAAATGAAAACACTAAATTATACTAAAAATATCGGATACGTTTCATAAATTGAATGATATTAAGAAATTGAATAATCAGTATCAAATATTTTTAAAAATCCAAATCAATTTGCAGAACTGTGAAGGTTAGGTTGAATGATGAAATTTATTCTAGGTACTGGACTTATTTTTTTATGGCTAATTATCCCCATTCTGTGAGCGCTGATACGAATATGTGAATGATATCATCCGTATACCAATCATAGCATGCAATGGATTATGTTATTCTGTTACGCTGTTAGAGATCTTTTGTGTCCTTGTCTAGTAACGCATGCACATTCATATCATAAATATGTAAGTGTAACACTGATCAACAAGCGGCAGCAGTGTGCATACCTAATCAAACAAGGATAGAAGGAGCTTCTATGCAGCATTCTCTTTCTATCCCTATATTGTATTCATTTACACGGTAACATACGACTTGTGTGCTTCTATCTTCATATCTCTATGATAATATAGCACCACTCGACGTTCATTCCAATAAATAATCATCGGTCAGTCTGTCAGTATTGAGCTTCGAGTTTATTGTCGTTCTGTAACATCTACATACTAGGTCATCGCAGAGCGCAATGAAATGAAAATATCCTAGAAACTCAATGTGTAAATAAAAAACAACAAAATGAAAAAAGCAAAAGGCAGAAGTAGATACTTTTTTGGAGAACAAAGAGGCACATGCTTTCCCGGTAAAAGGTGTTAAACACGAGGAGGTGAATCGGTACCGCTTTGTAAACTCTTCGGTTGATGAAGCGCAGAACACCTCCGTGGCCCGAATCGACGATATAAACACTCCGCAGTACCTAAGGAACTCGGTTATTCTCGGTAGCAGCAAAGAGATCGTTGCTTCCTTGTCAAAACCTTACCATGAAGCTCCTGCTGTGCTACTGAGACCATGTACGATTCGTATAGTAGGAAAGGGACTTTGTATACATATGCACGGATCCGTATGTATTATTATTAGATTACGGATATTTACAACTAAAAGAGTGTTACCTATGTAGGAATTTAATTCATTTACTAAATGTTATAACTGGTACTATAGTTTTAGTTATTTTGTATATTTTTGCATATTATACAAAAATGTAATACATACATATGCACATATGTATATGTATAGTGAGGAAATGAATGATTCAGGGAAAAAGCACACGAGATGGAGAAATTATAGGAGAAATGGGGAAAGAGGAAGGTCTCCAATTCTTGCATCAGTCAGAAATAAAAAGAGATTAAGATCAACCGGGAACATTACTTTGTTCTTTCAATACTATTTTTGCTATTTTGTCGGATAAAGATTGATGTATATACAACCGCTCTATCAATTCGTTTGGATATTTACAATAGGTTTCTCATAAAAAGATTTTATCTATAAATGAAATAATGAGACAATCATTAAAAGAATTAACTAGATGCAACCGAAATTTATTATATGAAAGATTGGAATTTTAATAATTTTATATATGTATAACACTTCCGTTATCGATTCCTCTCAAGCTAATTCCATTGATACTCGACCGAATACGAAAACCTAACCTTGTCCCCACTTCCATTATCTTCGCCCCTCTACTTGCATTTCCCCTTCTACTTCTTACTACCACTGTTTGGTGATTTGACAAATGAAGATGTAACGAAAAGAACTAAGAAGAAAAGAAAAAGCCTTTCTTACGTGGGAATATTTTCGAAACAGCATCGCGACGAAACAATCACGCGTGGGTATATGTTTGTATAAGTGTATGTCAACGTGAACACGCGCATCAAATGTGTATACGAGGCCAAAGGAAAAAAGTATGAAGCGGACGTTTGTTTGCTTTGACAAGTATCGAAGGTCCACGTACATATATACTTACTCGCGAGAATGTCCAAGTACGGTCGACCACTTAGGCGTCTTGTGAAAAACTGCCCTTAGCATGTGTCGCGCAAACCTTCTCTACCTAATTGCTCCTTTTGAACGTTACTTTTCTTAATCATGGGGTAAAAGAATGAAAAGAAAATCGATGTTTTCAAGTTCTCGATATTTTTATTAAATACATAGTAAACTTTGGCAGTTCGATTAGGGAATATATTTTCTTAATTATTTTTTTGAGATGATATTTTTTCTTTTATCAACAAATGAGAAAATTAAGTATAACTTGATTCTTTGAAAACCATACTTTTGATGTTTATATATATAAATTATGCATAATTATAGAAAATTTAAAAGTATAAAAATGTATGTGTGGATCATATTCAAAGATGTAAAAATATCTAGAAGAGTACTGATCATAAACAAATTAAGGATATATAAATACATAAAAATCTGCAGTCTAATTATAACATTTAAAGTGTAAACCAAATTTCTATTTAGGTTCCATTTTTTTACTTGTATCCACAGAAATATAAATTTGTGTAAACGTTCGCGTCAGTCTAGTCATAACATTTTGGTTACATTATTTGAAAACTATTGTACCGTATATAATTTTGTCGTAACTTATGTGTCGATAAAGTAGGAAACGGATTGATTAAAGAATCGGAATTTAAGATCCGAGTAGATTCATTGAGTATTGGAATTTATCAGACAAACATTGGAGATATTACAAAAAGGAGCAAATGAGCTACGCTATGCTAGTACGGCTACAAATCTTGCTTCAAATTGTTTACCCTTCGAAACTACTGTGCGTCATATGTAAACAATGCTGTTCTTCTCTAAGATGGATTATGTCTTCTGTCCGAGTGTTCGGATTTAGTATCTTGCAAATACCCAACGGGAATGCTTGCTGTGATATACTAGAAGCTTAATGTTTCTTACATTATCCCGTAAATATATTTATGTGTAATACATTACACAAAATTAAAACATCTTTTCAACTTACACAAGTACCTTGTATTTTTAGACTCAAGTACCTCTTGATACCTTTCTGTAGAAAATAAAATAACACATTATTTCGTATATAAAAACATATATATAAAACGATAGTTCCGTTTAAAAAAATGGAGGCTATCTCCAAATTCGGTAAATGCCTGTACTTTCAGAATAATTACATTTCATTTTGCTTAATGAAATTTTTTCCTACTTCTTATATGTTTCAAAGTTACTAGTCTAATTACTTACGGTATCTTATATATTCATGTACAAACGTACTAGGACATTAAAGTCCCTAAATACCAGAATACTAAAATATTTAAATATAAAAATACTAGAACGCCAAAATACCAAAATATCAAGAAATTTTTAATTTCAAAATAACAAAATACAAGATACTTACTAAAATTTCAAAACTCTAAAATATTAAAACACTATAATACCACATAAATATACGAATACAGATTCTCTCTACAAAAAAGATTCGCATAAAAGCAGTCTTCTAGTCGCATTTATATAAACTATGCTTTTACCGTATATTAAACTGTGTGCTTCCAAGACGATCAACCGATAAATATGTCGATAGCCAGACGCACAGTCGAGCTTTTATACGAACGATGCCCGATCTCCTCTCCATGCTCCTCCGTCTCATTCGTCCCGAAATTGAATTGGTTAATTGACAGACTTAATCGAGAACAGATTGTCCGACTGATCGCCTGGGGTGCCAAGTTCGATCTGTTACAAGCGACAGGGAAAACGCCAAGGTACTATGCTGACGTTTCCGATCTGATAGGTGACATTTCGTCTTCCTTTTTTCTCTCCTTTCATCTCTTTCGATAAATGTTCTATATTTGCAAATCATTCGACGTGTATTTGTCTTCGTTTGAATTCTGTTAAATCACTAATTATATAGTAATCGTTTTCTGTTAGGATGGATTTAATTCATTCCAATTTTATTGAGATTTTATTGGAATTCAAGATTGATTGAACGTTCGCAGCTGAACAAAAGACATTAGCGAAATTCTACAGGTTATAGGTTACCAATGCTAATATAAAAATTCTTTTACACAGACATTACATCAGTAAAGCACAGGAGGAAGTTTAAATTAAGAGGATTTTACAGTATACTAGCCTAGATTATCCTATTGAATATGGATCTGTTAAAGGAAAAGTAAAAATATATAACCTAAAACTTGTCACTTGCCAATTTAATAGAATTATCAATTCAATCATTCTATAAGAGCTTGCAGCCATTTAGGTAATATTTAGGTAATACTTCTGTATCTTATGTGTGAACTATTAGCCTTCTGTATCGATTGTCTAATAATTCATAACTTCTAATAAGTAACTACATACAAATAGTGATAGATTCTTAAGGAAAGTTTCAAGAAATGTTTTTTTAATTTAGGTTTTTCTGATGGAGAAACCTATTGCTATGGATAACAAACAAATGAAATTCTAAATAATTTAATTTCAAATAAATGAGAATTCAACAACTTATTCTCTACATACACTCATTATCCACGTAAGATTCTTTCCACTGTCCACAATTGATCTATTAAAGTTACTATCCTATTTCCGAAGAACAGAGAGAAAAACAGAAGAAGGAAACGACAGAAAGAGAAAGAGGCATAGCTTCGGAGATTGAGTTAAACCTGTTACAAATCCCGGTAGAGTCAATGAATCTATCCGTACGAACATTTCCGCCTTGCGGTGACGACAAAGAATGAAAGTGAGGATAAGAAGAGAAAAAGAGATAAACAACGATGAGAAAGCGAAAGAAACGATATGGGGGTGGTTGCAAAGGTTTTCCCAGGACGTACCCACGATCCTCATTAAGTATGGAAGAGCGTAGATCTCGATTGAAATTGAGATGAATCGCTTCGTGGAATGTCAGGATTGGCCCCGGTTGGGGGTGGGTGTTTTTTCAGTTGAACTTTATTTCGAATGAAATCGATACTGTCAAGGAAAGGGAGAAGAAAAATAAAGTTTACTCCATGGAGGCGACAATTGGATGAAAAAGAAAAGAGAAAGGAAAAATAGAGTGGTGTAAGGTAGCTTGCACCCCTATAAAACCAGCGACTGAACACCGTATCGACATCATTCGTCGACAACGTTCCGCGATAACGTGCACTCAAACGAAGCGATGATCGGTTCCGTCGCGTTTCTGTCTTTCAACCGCCTTATGACCATCGCAGTTTGCGTACTGCTATGTGTGGTCTTTTTGGTGTCCTGCGCTTCCGGAGAATACGGTACGTCCTACCGATTGTGAATTATACAGGAAGTTTAACAACCCTCTGACGGTGTAATATAATGAAAAATTCAGGGTGATTTAGAAAACAATTATTTCTTTCTTGCAAAAGTTTTTGCATTTTGATTACCAGTTACAAGAGGTACATTCTTCCAACTTTTCAACCATTTCAATTTTTTATAATTGAAAAATTTTTTACAAGATGTGGAACTTGTGATAAAATGTTTGACTCAGTCTCTCTCGTGATGCATTTTGAAGAGATATTAAGGAAGCTAGGTCAAAGATCGAGAAATTACATATACATACGTGTTATTATTTTTCCATTTTCACATGTATCGTTATTTGTACGTGTTATACTCTTTCCAATAGAAGGTAGAGATTCCTCGAGTAGTACGAGCAATGACAGAGCACCGAGCAACGAGTTCGGCTCGTGCAGCGACGGCAAGTGCATCAAACGTACCTCGCAGGATATCACCAGCGGTATGTGGTTTGGCCCACGATTGGGACGACGACGCAGGGCGGACAGAAAACCGGAGGTCGATTCTGACATTGAAACTCTGGCCAACGCGCTCGATGGGTCACGTTGGGCCGTCATCACGATTCCAGGTATATATTTATTATGCTTGAAATACGTTTTTTTATAGTTTCATGAATTTCTTTTCGTATTTTTAGTGTATTGCATGATCGTTTTTTTCCAAAAAAAAAAAGATAAAAATAGTAGATTTCTATTTTATATAATTCACGGTAATATCATATTATTATAGAATAAAATTTTTTACTAATTTGATAATGGAATATATGACACTATTTTCTACAGATGTGATGCAACTCGAATACCTAACTTAAATATCTTTTCTCTGAATAGAATATTCATGCTTTTGCAAATCTATATTTCTTTAATTTTGTTTTTAAGATTTAAACAATAACAAACAGATTAACTGTATGATTTGAAAGAGTCGAAAGATGTGTATTTTTTTCTTTTAAAAAATGGCAAAGAACATCGATTTATATTTGATATTTCAATCATTGAATTTTTGAATAAAATTTGTTTTCAGGATCAGATAGGCGTCAAGCAACGCAGTTCACACCCCGTTTGGGAAGAGAATCAGGTGAGGAATATTTCTCATACGGGTTTCCAAAGGATCAGGAAGAATTGTACGCGGAGGAACAAATTTTCCCACCTTTGTTTGCACCACGTTTAGGACGTAAAGTACCTTGGACACCTACTCCGAGGCTTGGACGTCAGTTACACAATATCATTAATAAACCTAGACAGAACTTCGATGATGCACGCTTTTAAGACTGGTTCGACCTGCTGGATGATTAATAGCTAATGATATAGTGTAATTAAGACCATATTTAAGAAAATAAAGTACTTGTATTTATTTGTATTATAATCGAGGAATGCTCGATATTTTTCCTGTTTCATTAGTTTTTATTTTTATTCTTTCTCTTTTCTTTGTGAAATGAAGGTCGGTTTTCCATGTAATTGAGTAGAAGTTAGGTTAAGCTTGAGGTAATGGGCTAGTATACGTATTCACTTATGTTATAATAAAGGGATGTTTAGCATTGTTCTACCTTAATTCAGTAAATTTTTTTCGTTCCCGTCGGAGAAAGAACCTGACAATGTCAGGAATCAAAGGAACAAAGATATTTATTTTATTTTTAAATCTAATTGTCGGCACAAAAATAAATCATCAGAAGTTTACTCCAAAAAAATAATCTTTCAAATATCGCAAATATACTATAATTAGGATCAAAAGAAACAAGATGTGCCGTAGCTATAAAATTTTTATTTTCATTTCGACTTTTAAATCATCAATATCCCACCTCAAAAGATAGATACATATTTTTTAAAACTTGGTATAATTATTATTACTACGAAATAATTTTAAAGATAAGAAAATTTGTAAATATGATTATAATAATTCTTAAATTCCAATTATTTTACTATTTGCAAATATAACAATTTCTGCATTATGATAAAAGATAAACAAAAAATGAAAGACAACATATTTTCAAATTTTAAAATATCATGTAATTAAAAGAATAGAGTCGCTAAAACCGTGGTTGTTATTCCTGTCCGGTCTGATAGTAAATGGTTACTTGAGCAAGGAGAGGCAGAAGGTTAACTTGTATCTGCTGGATGTGTTTCCAAGCTTTATGGTTACGACCGCAGTCTACGCCGCCACATGGCCCACGGTAGTTCCGGTCGAGGAATTACACGCGTAGTTACGCTCCTCCCTTTGCCTCCTTCCTCTTTTTTTCACCACAGCCAGAAATTTAACCCTATCTCGTTGCACTCATGGTTCCTCTCTGTGAAAAAATTGAAACGATCCTATTTTGGCTATCTCCTTTCTTCCTGCTTTAATTTAAGAAATAGTTCAATGGAAAAACTTTCTCTGTTCGTTGATAGATATTAATGCTTCGAATAATTTTTAGGTTATTTCAACCTGAGAAAAATAGCAAAATCGAAAATTCATTCTTGTAATTTTATAAAAACCAGGATACGAATTTTATGTCATCCTTTAAAACTTCTTAACTTTATTGAAAATACTTTCTTAGTATTTTAAGGAAAGTTATTATTGTAAAATAAAATTTCCACTTTACCGAAAAAACAAAGTATTCAAAATAATAAATTTATTACCTGTGAAATTTATTTTAACCTAAAAAGATTCTAAACTATATGAGATATGCATTAATGACATCATGGGATGAAGAAAAAAATACAATATTGTTTGCAATTCGGTTTTTGTCCTTTTTATTATTATTATTATTATTATTTACCGCACTCATAAACGTTACAATCTTTCTACGCATACAAGATTCTCAAATCGTTCACACGACAGCTCGTTCCATCACGTATAACACCCTTACTTAAATATCTCTAGGCGTATTACAACTACAATATGTAAATTATATATTTGTATATATATAATATATGTCTATATTTTTTTTTCATTTTACTTTCTCTATCTTTCTCTCATTCGTATACACGCATACAATCTTCTATCATACACATATTACGTGAACGCACACATGTTCGTCTCGTTTTTTCTATTTTTTATAATAATAATAATATTCGTATGCTACGAATGTATATCGTATTTACATGATCAACAGTTTTCGTTTTGATGGGATCTCAAATTGGTAATGTTATGCAAAATCATCGTCATAGCTCGGATTGTAACGTAATATACGCCATATGTATGCATCAGTACGATTAATAAATCTGAAAAAATAAATCGGTTATTTTCGCGAGGCCGCCAAACGGAGAGCACAATCGATAATTTATGATTCTATTTTATAAGTTTTCCCTTTTTTAATTTCTCATATTTTTGCACGTTCTCCAGCTTAACTCATCGTTACGAGTAAATACCATCGATCTTATTCCAATTAAATATTCTGTTTTTTTTTCTTTTAATAATTCATTTTCCCCCTTTTATTTAGAGTATAATAGTAGGCTACACCATAGTTATAGTCTTCGAAGGAATCTATCAGTTCGTTTCTATGCGTGTTTCTTACAAAATTCGAATAAAATTCTTGATCAATGTATTCTTTTAATCTAGGGTATTGTTTTCCTCTATTGCTTTCAGTCGATTCTAATTATTGTTACTTTATATATATTTTTCGTGTCATCTCATCATGTATGGTAGTGTAAAAATTGTTTATTGGTTAAAAACGTTTTAATTAGTTTTTTCCTTTCATTTTAAAGAGATAATCGTTGATCGGAAGCTTATGGCGTAATAATAATCGATTGATAATTAAAATTAGTAACACGAGGATTAAAATGCTGACATACTCTTTTTCCCAATTCATTACACTCATATTTATTCTGTTTCTTTAATATCTGTTTAGATATTCTGAATGTATGATTCTTAAGTCACTTTGCTTCGTACTTTAATTTCCATTAATTCTTTACGAAATGATCTATAGGTTATTGCATAGCAAATTCTCTAGGAAACAGTTTATCGATTATCGCACGATCAACATTCTAGTGAATGATTTATCGATTATAAATAATTAACCCCCTAGGGAATGATTTACAGTTTATTGAATAATCAATCCTCTCTCGAATGATTTATCGATCATCGCACAATTAATGATTTGTCAATCGTCAGTATTCTCCTTCTTATCGTTTTCATATCGTTCCAAAGAAATATCATAAGAAAAATTGCAAGAGTTGTTGAGCTGAAATGATCGCCGAATTAATTACAATATACAAAATTAGAATCGATCAAAATCACAAATTGGATTTTGGATATAAATTAGATTTAAAGAAAAGTATTCCGTTCGAAAAAATTTTCAAGTGGTTTTATCCACTTGGAAAGATGAAACAACAGAAAGAAGATTTAATCGAGAAAAATCAATCTTTCGCTAGTTTAAAATTCAGAACGGAATTTTTTCTCGAGACGCTTCATGAAACTTCGTTCGATCGTTCCAAAAACCAGTTACAATAACTGTAAACGTCGTCAATATACCAAAAATTAATTTTCGCGATCGATTCTAGAGAAAAATCCGAAGAAAAGAAATTTTAGTTTTCTAATCCTAAATATATTATTATAAGTAAATATAATATACTAACACAATCTTTTTTTTATTTTAATAACTTTTTCTTCAATCCATTACAGCTAAACAAACGAAACGGACGTACTTAAAAGAAAAGATGAGTATAAATATACTATACATACATACATAAATACAAGAATTAATTAAGAGATCAAGATACAAGAAGAAAAGGAAAAAAAGTGAAACAAAGCAAGGATTAATTTTCTCATAAAAAAGATACGTTTCAGAAAGCAGTTTTCCTTCTTTTCAACCCTCGCTTTTCCTTATCTTTTCTAAATTATGTATCCTGTGTATAACTGTGTAATTTACATATATATATATATATAGAATATATATATACGCATATAAGTAACAATACAAGAATTTGCAATGTAGTGCATTTTCTTCAGCCGTTTACAACAGGACATCCGTTTACAGACGTAGCTCCAATTACTTCTGGTAAAAATTATTTACAATATTCTACAAGATCGTCGTTCATTCAAAGGAAGATAGCTTTCTTCCAGATACTCATTGAAAGATTTATATATTTTTCAACTAGTTGTACTGACCTATTTTCGTTAACAGTAGAATTCAATCAGTTTCGTTGTATTCAACTTCTTAGAAATTAATCACAGATAAAGTTTCAATTAAATCTTCTGATAATGATCTGGACCTAAATTTTTGTATTTATAACAGAAAATAGTCGATGTGGTTTTTTACTAGTAGAATCGATATAGTTGATTATACTTTCAGAAACAAACAAAATTTAAGTAATGAAGAGTTCATAAAATAGGCTCTGAAAAATTAAATAAAATCATTCTTTATTATGTATATATACTATTAGCTGGTAAAAGTGAAGTGTTAATAGAAAAGTATTCTTCATGTGTTATAGCCACTGGAACGTGATCACTTCAAAGATAGAGAAAGATAAATTCCCAAGTTTCACAAGAATGTCATAACAAATTACGTCGAGCCATCGTGCAAGTGCATGCATATAATCTCTTCTTTACTTCAAATATTAAAACAACAAAACAATAATAAAAAAGGTGTCCAAGGTACAAGATTAATTGAAAAACCAATTACGACAAAGGAGAATGAAGCTGAAAAAGAACGACGATCGAATCCTAGCGACAGCTATTGTTACTCCTAATCTAAATTTGATTAAGCCTACAGTCATATCTTTTTTTTTTATTATAGCGATACGCCCTTTTTTAGTTTAAATTGAATCACTCGCTTAAAAACTAGTTTTAGTTTAATCCTACATATCCGTAATCCGTTGTATACGAAATGGCAAAATAGACTACGAACACGTTCTATGTACATAAAATATTCACTATTTAATTATGAAGTTCCCTTCGTTCGTCTACAGCTTAGTTCCTGGCACCATATTTTTCTTTCTAGTATTCGTTTTCGCGTTTATTCTCTTTGTCTCTGTTGCTTTGTGCTAATCGATCTTCGTCCGTTCGAAATTGCTGTATGTAATATCTTTTACTTTACTTTTGTTTCCTTTCGTTTTCATCGTACTCGTTTTTCTTATTGTTAGTACCTTTATAAGTTGATCGTTTTATCGATTTTATTTTACATGTTTCATTATGACCTATTAATAAATTACTTTTTAAAAAATTGTCAATTTTATTAATACAAGTATTTTGAATTTTGTAATCTTATATAGGGACAATGGAAATGTTTATAAAATGGCAAGGACCTGCGAGCGAAACACCTTAAGATAAACTATTGAGCTGTCGAATATTTAATTTCGCGAAAAAAGTATCGCTTCATTTACTGCAACGAAAACATAGATTAGACAAAGGAGTATGGAATTACTTGAAGATAAATTCAGAAACTTCCAACGCGTGTCTTAATTTGTATATGTTTTAAGTACGAATTACAGAAAATCAAGTCAAAATGTGTATATTAAGTGAGTTACAAAATATTGACTCACGAAACATTTTGAAAAAGAAAAAAAGAGCAGAAATACAAATCAAGTGACATAGAATCATAGAAGATGGCTGATTAAAAATTGAATTTCTATTTTCATTGTACATAATTCTTAAATTGTTTCTAATATAAAAGTAGCTTGATATCCGTGATGTACCTTATATGATAGTGACACGTGATTTAAAATAAATAACAAAACATTTTTCGTAATTATTCGAAATTGTAAAAAAAGACTGGATGATCGTTACTGCAAACGTACGTGTAAATATTATAAAAAATTCTAAGTTGACACGTGATGTACAATTTAAGGGGTTGTTAGGTTTCAACCGATTTATTTCTCAGAATGCTTTTCAAGAAAATTATTAAAAATAGTTAGACTATGTAAAAATAATGGTTATCTCTTAAATGCAACGTAAACAATATTTATACGATTGACCTAAAACTACGTAGGGACATATATAATTTTTGTATTTTTTAATAAATACAAAAAAAAACATACAATTATCTGTAACACATTTCCTCAAAACACTACTAAAAAATACCTAAATTTTTACTTGTCAAATCATGCAACACTGTTACAAAGAATAATACAACATCTTGGACTTGAACACGTGTCAAATGCTCATTGCAAGCACAAAAGTCATTCGAACGGACGTAGGAACTCTAGAATGATCACCTAAAGACAAGTATCGTCCTTTTTTTGTAATCAGTATGAGGTCAAGTTTTTCAAGAATCGGCACGCAATTAATCATAACTTGTACAATTCTATAAAAATATACTAACTATAATTCAGTTAAAGCGCCAACAAATATTTGATTAAATATACCGCCAATTAAATAGCTGATCTGAAGCTCACTGACTTGATGAGAAAATCATAAATAATTGAAGAACAAATTGTAACATAGCAGTTGGTAAGGTTCAGCTTTCAGTTGAAATTCAGATCTGGCAAAGATACAAAAGGAAGACGATGAGAGGAAGAAACAGAAAGAACATAGAGAACATATGGAGCATTAACCCTATTTCACACTTTACATTAGTTTAATATTATTGTTTGAAAGATTGTACCAACAGTCTTGATAAAAATAACCTGCTCCGTATAAATGTTTTTCAGCGTAGATGAAAAATCACGCCTATAATTTATAACGTTTCAAATAATTCACAGGTGAATTTATAAACGGTCCTTGAATCTAAAATGGACTTTTAAAAAATATACGCCTGTTATATTTACTTAAATGAGCTTTTTCAATAGGTACAATTTTCAGATTTTAAACAATTGAAACAACTTGCATGGAACGTTTGACTTATCGCACAAAGCAACACCTCATAAATAATATTATCACGAAATCACTGATGAAACTTATGAACACATGTAAAAATCACCAATTTTCAGAAATAGTTAGGAAATCTATTGTCTCTCCGAGAACAAAGTCAAAGAAGCAAATATTATGCTTTCTTTTTTTTTTAAATAATTACTTTACGAAGAGTAATCGTTGATTCGTTCTACTATAAAACATCTTATACACTTTGCATGTAAATGATCTCTCCCTACTTTTCTTAAGCTTCCGATAATTTGAGAAAATTTCACATGATGAATCAAAAATTGAATTAATTCCTTAGTTCATGCATTCAAACTCGACAGATGAAATTTCCTCGGTGGCTTCCGGCTAAAGTAAACTCGGATGAAGTTCGATGTAACCCATTAAACTTCAGGCACAATCAGATTTCTTTTAAGGCCACTGAAAAAAAGAAAGAAATTTCGTAGGATATTCCACCACTTTGGACAGCCCGATATCGTGTCTCTAATTAAATTGTTACTAACTACTTGGACATTTCGAGTTCTTTTTTATGCGCTTATATAACAATTTGTCTGGTTATTAGTAAACATTGTTTGTCACACGAACAACATATACAGTCGTGTGTCGTTAACTGGTCATGAGTTGGATTTTATTTGGCCAGTTATCGAGGGAGGTATATTTCTAGGAAAACCCGAGTATCTCTCTTTTCCACTAAATGTTAGTATAGATAGTATTTATTCAGTCAGAGTTGATCTGTGAATGGTAGGGATTTGGTATTGATATATTCGTGGATGTGGCAATAACGAATTTTCAATTTTGATCAATAACGAAGATTCGCGTATCCTATATCCTAAATCTTTATGATTGTGTGAGCTTTTATGAACTTTTCAATGTACTTTTGTTTGAGAAATCGACGTAAGTCAATTTTTATCTTTAGGAGTAGAGAAGAAACATATTTATATACGTATCAACTCTGGTTATCCCAATTTTAAGCGGACGCTATTGTATTCTGTTTGAAACCCTAACTGAACTTCTCGAATGTACAATGTTCCTTAGATCAGTATAACATTTTTATCTTTGCTCCATCCCCACTACGTTTTCCTGATACGAAACTCTGTCTTGTTCACTCTACACCAAGAAAACGTTACATTAATCCAGGAAACACTGCACAAAAGTAAAGCCGTATAAAGCCAGTATGTATAAGAAATAAAAGACAAAGAGAAAAAAAAGGAAAATGCGAAACATAAAAAATATAAAACACTTGACAACTGTTCAGAAATGAGCCTTGTTATCTTTTGTGGAATTTCCATAAATATATAGGAACGTTAGAAAGAAGAAATCTTCTTGAAATAGTCTTTAAGGATAAAAAAATGCTCTAGTTTGAAAATTAGTACATACTGACATTTGTTTCATGACAGATGAATTTATGAAGGATAGGCGCTGTGAACGAAGATAATTCGATTTCATATGCGAGACACGAGTAATACAGGAATGTTCAACAGGAAATGTTACACTTTTGTTACAAAAGATTCAAGCAATCGTTCTGTAATGCAGTTTCTCTTCAGTTATCACAATTTTACAAGTATGAGATTGTACGATACAAGTGCGATATGTAAAATAAAAAGAAAGAAAAAGATCTCCTCCTTTGTAACTACGACCATTATTTTTGTAAAAACATATTCGCGATGCATTGACTGATGTCAGTTTGTGACTAGTATATTAAAAGATGAGAACAGATTTGCAGTGTCTCCAGGCACTTGTATGCAAGTTTAATTAATGTCGACTTCTCAACTCTTTCGCTAGTAAACGACAATACATAAAGCGCGTCGACGGAAAATTGAAACGGTGTGTATGAGAATGAACCAGCCATTCGTATTGTGTGTACATACAAGTTTTCAATTGTAAATTAAATTTTCAATTTGCGTTTGTTCTCCTGAATAACATTGATCTGAATCCATTGATGTTTTGTTATAATAACGTTGTAATTTGCTTCACTAGAACGCTAAATCTGAAGAATAATTTTATTTAATCTCAAAACTTCATCTAGTCCAACTAATGTGTTTCTACATCATCACTGAACTATAATTTCTACATATCCTAATTTTCTAGCGCGTAATATTGTATATAGTATACAAGTTGGCGTTAAATGTATATATAAAATGTTTCAAAACAATATAGTGAATTAAAGGTTATTCAGTATGTAAAAATAAATCAATGAGACTTATTGAATAGAAGAAGTAAAATCTGTTCGCTTATGCTTTCCTTTTTTAAAAAATCGAGTTCGAAAATTCAATGCGTACACATGCACTCAGCTAACCCCAAATTAAACCCCATATAACTGACGACCGTTGTTTCAAATTTGTTTTTCTTGTAGACAAGACTTCAAAGACAATAATTTCATTCTATACATTTTATTTATTTCAGCATGTAAACTTCTGCCTGATTGTATAATCCTTATTCAATTAAAAATTAGTTAAGTGCATGTGCACTTGACAGACTTTTCAACTTTATTTTTTTAAAAATAGGGCTTCTTGCAAAGTATCTATTATTCTAATACATTTTTGTAATTTGACAAAACAATGTGTACGTTATTTTATTTACGTTTTTCAATAATGTTGCGTTTATACGAATCTTTTATACATTATTTGACTGTTTAGTCCGTAATAGGTTAATCAGGTTAACAAGAAAGAAAACTCCTTCATGTGTCTGAGACAACCGATCAAATGAAAATCTTCGTAGAATTAAAGAACCAATTAATGACTGTATCAATTCTGCGTTATATGGATGAGTAATTCTACATCAGAGTAATCATACATTTCTACAAATAGATGGTTATTGGTCAGTAACTATAAAAGATTGATTGTTCATTAGGAATGCAAAGGGGCTCAAAACAGTTAAATGACAATAGAATCATAGTTTCATTCCTATAAATAGCAAAAAGACAACATATACAATATAACAAACACCTGAGAATGAACCTTCGAATTATTATGTTATTTTCAATTTCTAATTTTATATAAATATATTAGAGGTATTAGAAATTGAACTTTAGAACAAGTATAACTGAAATTTATTTAAAAACAAAATTTAATTTGGAATTTTATATTATTAGCCCAAAAATTATAAGAAGAGTAGCAATAGAACTGAATCTTAATTACTGATAATGAAAGATAAAATAATTTCTATTTAGAATCAATATTATTAATGATATTAATGTTTATCATCATTGTCTATGATACTACTGTTGCCACTACACTTTCTCTTTTTTGTAGTATTAAACTTTCCACATAACATTATCAAATATTAACAGATTTAAATGCATATTTGTAAAGAAACGACTATAAGCTTCTATATATAAAATATTTAATTGTGCAGCGGCTGCGAATTGTTCCATGTGTCAATGTCATTTACTATGATTTTACACAACCTCATTTTTCTCTTTACTGTTTGATTCAATAGTTGGTTCAATTCATTAGGTATTAAAATTGTTTAAGAGTTTAATCGGTGTTACTAGATAGCTAATAACGTATTACGATTTGCTAAAAAAAAAATTTATCTAAATGAAGCCAAATCTGTGGAAGTTTTCCATTCGTAATTAATTTAGTCTCTTGCGCAAATTACACAACATTCACGGTAAGATAATTTTCTATCTAAAATGATAAATAATAGAATACAGATGTATGTGATGTTTTACAAAATTTAAAAAAACAGAAATATACATAGACCATAAAAATTGTATACGTTTTGCAACCAATTTATAATATCTTCCAATTGCTATCGACGCGATTCAAATTTGAATAAATCTTGATGATGAAACGATGTACACTTCATTATCTTTTCAAAGAGATGACTTTCATGTAACGATATTAAAAATAACTTATAATGAGATAAGGCATATTCGCCAATTGTATATATTAATTTAGAATCTAGTTGATTTCTTCATATCAATAAAGTATGAAGAAACATGTCTAAATTTGAGAATTGTTAAAAAATTTATACTGGTGACTACTGAAATATTTATACTGTGCGATCATCCATTAAACTGGAGTTTCAATTTTCTGTTTTTTTTTGTATCATACAGTTCGATCTTTCAATCATTTCCTTCCATGGATGCGAAAGCAATAATCGTTCGATGATAAAACAAAGGAAAATATTTTCTCAATTGTAACTTTTGCGAAGAACGATAATAATGCCGTAATAAATCTATACATTGTACACGTATGAGACTTGTAACCCAATTTCTACAAATGAAAAAATTCGTTCGAATAAATGTATTAAACGAACACGAATTTATCGGCAATACGAAATGTATGTACACGTTATCGTGCCTGGATTCTTCATGTATTCGTTCATTCCGTGGGCGGTTCTTCTTTTTTTTCCTGCTAGGATTTTTAGCGAAAGTATCCTAGCGGATGAACCGAACAGGGTTTTGTTTAATATAAGCAAAAATAGCCGAATATATATATTCGTAAATACAACCTTAATGAACTACCTTAAAAATAGCTTGCTGATTTTCTCTCACGAACGAAGATGTCTTTCACCTTCACTTACAGTGTGTTTCATTATTCTTCTCTAACGATCCCCAACGTCAGAGAAATACACTTTCATAAATTCATCGTTTTGTACACAAAGAGTCTTGTGTTCATTTTTTTAAAATGATTCTAACACACTGTATAACTTCTCTATTACTTTTTCAAACGAGATTTTCCTTTTTCTTAGAATAAATATTATCCCTATCCCAGGAGCGATGCACTTATCCAATTTAGCAAATCGAGCAAGTGCTTATGCACTTACCCATCAATTTTCAAGCTGATCTCATTTTTGAGAAATAGACGTGCTATCCGTCTTGATTGTGGCCGACTTCGTCTGTTCGGCCTTAGAGATCGCCAGTAAACGATCCCTTATGACATTTTGAGGCTTGCCACTCACTTCTTGAGCCTTTGTACACGAGCTGAAATTTTGCTTGCTTCGTGATTGCTGTTGTTGTTTACTTAAATCTCGTTGAATATTCGAGGAAGAGGAACCAGCGTCGTTCCGTCTTCTAGGATGACCTAATCGTCCAGATCCAAACGAACCGGCTCTGTTACGAAACTGCGAAAGATTCACTGAGTCCACACGAGACTTTTGCGCGACGGAATTGTTTTCAGAACTTGAAGTTGGCAACGTTACGGTACTGGAACCACCAGATAGTCGACGAACTCTATTGGTAGGTGAAGCATCACCGTCACCGGCACTTTCGGACACACTTCTGTTTCGTCTCTTCGCGGCCTGAGATCGTGAGTTCGCAGCAAATGCTTGCAGCATTTCATTTATTTGAGGCTGTAACATTATTGAGAATATTAACATAATTAGGAATGTTATTTGATGAAATGTGTTATCTTTTATATTTAGATAGAACATTTACCTCGACCACTCTAAAGTCTTCGATACTCTTGAATTTAGACAAATACTCCTGTAATTTAAGATCTACTTGAAGTTGATCAGAGCGTTTATAATACTTTAAGAACGCCCAAAATTTTTCTAATCCATACAGTTGACCTACAAGGGGAAAATAAAATATTAGTACATTGTATTCAAACTAAACAACGGTTTTTAATTTAATTAATGCTTGTTGCTACGTTAAGTACCGCACACAAGACAAATTGATCTTATGGTACCAACTGAACATTTCATTTACTTTAGCACACCCTCACCGTTTAGTTAACAATAAATGTTATAACTAAACAACCTATAATGTGCATCAAGTTGGATATTTTAGAAAGAAATACACTAACCACTTTCGTAATCTTGTATCGTTTCAACTTGGAAATCTTTATACAGGTGATGTCTAAATCTCTTTTCCAAACCGTAACTATAAAATCTAAAAAGGCATTCTAAACCATATCGATAACCCTCAGAGGCATCTTCTTTGGCTACAGTCCTGAATTCTTCGTACATAGTACGATTGAAATTTTCCCGCAAGAAGAATGACCAAAAACGGAAAAGTGTGTTCATTTCTTGAGATTGGCCAATTCCAAGTCTCTTACGTTCTGAAATAATATAAATGCGATGAAAATTTGTGTACCCAAAGGAATTATAATTTATGTACACTAAGATATTTTCAGATCCTCTTTTCTCTTCATGATATTCCTCAGTCGGGAAAAGAAGACAAAAATAAAATAATTCATCATTATGTATACTTATATAAAAAATATTAATCGTCTATAGTACTAATTTAGATAATACCATTTCATGAATCATAATTTAAAAAACGAAACTTTATATTCACCTTTTAAGCAACGTGAATGATACTTGTGATAGACCTGCTGTGTAAAACCGTTTTCTTTTAGAAGAGCATGACTCGGGTGATGAAAAATAGGCAATGATTGTGGTGCACTTCCGTAACTACTCGCAAGGTAACCTTCATTTGGACTTGTTCCTGTGCTGCTTCTGTACAATACAATAAAAATGTACAGTTGTTAAATTGTTATTAAATTTTTTTCGCTTGTTATTCAACTTGTTGGCGATTTAAATTTACCCCGTAGAATATGTACGCGGTCGATGCTCCCGAACGTCCATAATCCAACCAACGTGATGTTCAACAGGCGGATTATTGCTATGTCGTGTTTTTCTTTTTCGCGGTGTCCTAGGATCTACCGAAGGTTCATCCTTTACTACCGCGAAGAAACGAGGAACCACTCCTCTTCTACTATCCCTTCTCGATTTATCATTCCAACGACTTCTATCTACACGACGATCTCTTCTCTCTTGACCATCTGTAGTTATTGACATCTATGGATACAATAATTACATTAAATGTAAAATGTGAAGTGAACAAAATCAATATAATTAATGAGATTAAATAAATATGAAATGAAAATGTACCTGCGTTGGAAGCGAACGAGACACTTCCATATCTTCTATTGCAGATGGTGGTGGAGGAGGAACTTCTGGATTAGCTTTTTTAGGCGCTTTAGGAGCCATTTTTTCAAAATCTTCTTGACTAATCACATTGACAGTCTTATAGCTTCCAATTGACGATGAAGACCCATACTATAAGGAATGAAGTAACTCAAACTTGTGTATGCCAGAGAAATATTCTAAAAAATGATTTAAACTTACCCTTTGACCATCTTTCATCCATAAATCCTCTTCATAATAGTACAATCCATCATTGATAGCTTGCTCGAGATCCTGGGTCATTTTTACTCTTGTTGTCCAGTCACCAGTCCGATCATGACCTTCGTGTTTCGGAATACGCGTCGACATAGGCACCGACGTTTGTGTGAAGATCAAAAGTTTATTGACATCTCTATCTGACAATTCATAATCTTCATCGTCTTCAGACCTACAATATATCACATGTTAACTTTTACACATACAGAGTAACCTGAGAAAAAGACACAATGGTTTAGAAGTATATAGTAATCAGTAAAATAAAAATACAATGTCGTACTAACAATTTAAAATAAATCAGGAACTTTACTTATAATTTCTTTCTAAGAAGACATTCAATTTGCTTTAAAATACTAATCTGGAGTTTGCTGTAGCAAATAAATACTTTTTGCTATTTTTTATGAATATTATATACTCTTAAGTTATGAACGCATGTATAAAATTCATTATATAATCAAAAGAAAGTCAAACAAATAACAAACCATTCAGAAAATGCATTGTGACGGCCAGTTGGTGGTGGTGTATCGAGTTCCTCGTCAAATTGAAAGTCTAACTCCTCTCTTTCTTCGCTTTTAACGTTATCAATTTTCTCTTTTTCTTCGTTTCTTTCCTTATGTGACGGTTTCACCCTTCGCCTTACCTATTATTTTCATGAACTCAGTTATTACTTATTACTAATAGTAATAACTTGTTTGAAATAGATCCACAATTTGTGTCGCTATTTTTATACACCGATGACATTTCGGGCAAATATTCTAATTTACTTAATCGGTAACGCAACATCCTATTAGACCATTTTATAAATTCATTGCATTCTTTATAGTTCTAGGTAAAAAAGTACAGTTCAATTTAAGATCTTGAATAAGTCGTAAAAGTGGAAGCGTTTTTTCTGTGGATTAAAAAGACGCGAATATTTAATTTTAATGTTGGTACTAATAATACACGAAAAAAAAATTACCTCTTTCCAAACATCATTGACAGATTGTGATTCTCCGTTGACTTGTACTTCTGGTACGGAGGATGGACTAGAACACTTGACTGTTGTGGACATTTTATCGTCCGGTTTCGAGGCTTTGTTTCTTGAGAGCAGTAATGAATTGTCACTCGATAGTACTGGAATGCTTCTCAGCTCTACTGATTGTTTTTCTGTCTTGAACGATTCGCTTGTATTATCGAATACAATAGGTTCGTTATTTTTGTCTGTCAGTTCGTTCGAAATTGGTATGAACTCCGGTACGTCAGGATTTAAACTGTCGCCTATCAATGAGGATATACTTTCTGATTCACTAAGCCTTCCTATTGTTGGGATAATGTGGTTGGATTGAAGAACGCGCGGAACTGGGGGAATAGGAATTGTAGATAAAGGTCTCGCAGCAGGGCAAAATTCGGATTCGGACGTGGAGGAGAGTATTACTTCGTTTTGAGATGGGTTCGAAGTATCAGACGGTTCTAAGAATACAGGATTTTCAGCCGCGTCCAAGATAGGCCACTTCAAAGGATCTATTTTCGTTCTGACCTAATAAAAAAAATAATAACATTAGTCATTTACTCTTGAAAATTATTTTAGAGATTCTGCAATAATTCAAAATTGATATTTCATAAAAGACAACAATAACTGATAACTCGTATCTCAATCGATCGCTACAATACAGCAGAAAATATATTTTCCAGGGATGAATTTGTGAGGAGGCCTACTTTCAAACTCCATTCATTGAACTTAAATTAAGCTCGAATGGTGTCAGCGAATCCTCTTCCATTTTATCTAGCACAATTCTTTCACCAAAGACACAAAATGCTGTAGTTGGATTTGAATTTCGATTTGTGCATTATTAGAATTGTGAATATACGTTTATGTTACCTTAAATCCATCCACTAATTCCAATTTATCGGATTCCATAATCGCCTCAATAACAAGTCCAACATCTGTCGTTAAAGTTTGTACACGATGAAAAGAAGCAATTAAAGTGATAGGTAAAAAGCCTTGTGCATCCATTTTACGGCGTAAAAAGAAATCTCTTAAAAGATTTTCTTCACTGAAGTAATATTCTCTATGAAAGTATAAATTAAATATTAAAGAAAAGAATTGTGTATTGTTTTTGTTTTTCACTGATTTATCAAACTTACATTTGATTCCTCAGAAATTCCTTAAGCGTCGTTGTATTTACGTTAATGAAATTTGCGTTATTAAAATAAAATGTTCCCATGTAAGCCATCATATAATTAGGATCCAAAAGACCAAATTTATGCATCTAAAAAAATGTATCAATTGAAAATAACTTGTTTAGAGATTTAAAGTTCTTTATCTCTATATTAACATTCATTATCAGGTCTACTTTCGCTACTCTTCAAAGAATATTCTGAGAGATTCCCGTTAGCTTATCATCATTATTAATATAATTTATATTATTTACTATTTTTGTTATATACGAAATGTAGGTAATAAGAAAATGATAAACATAAAACTACCTGCATATAAACTTGATCATGTCTGTGCCTGAAGCTACCACGATAAGCGCCTCGTCCACCACGCCCTCCTCTTCCTCTGTAACTTCGCCCACCCCGTCCACCTCTTGTAATGTACGCTGGCCTATCATACTCTCTATTTCTGTACGAATCTGCTTCTGTTAAAAGATATAATTCTAAATTTAATATGCAATACTTAGAATATTATGAAATATTTATTAAATACCTTCTCCACTCTTTTCCCTCTGATTATGGTACTTTGGTGACCGATCTCTTTTGCTCCGATTTTTTGCTATATCTATTTCCAACGGTACCCATTTCTGCTTGTTCACTATAAAGATAAAATAAGAATATTAAAGATTCAACTTAAAAAATAACTCTTCGCTGATTTTTTATCATTTATGTCATAGCAAAGAAAATAAATCAATGTTTGTTACCTTTTTTTTTCTTTTCATTACCATCCAAGTGTTCTTCATCATCATGTTGACAATGGTTCTGCTCTTTGTTTTCTTTTCCTCTGCTTTCAACAGCATTACTGCTACTTTCTTTGCAGTTATTTTGTTCAATCACACCATTTTGCTTCTGTGCTGTTACAACTGTCTTCTTCTAAAGAAAAATATTTTTTTAGTTAGTGACATGTACAAAAAAGTTATATTAAGGAAATAAATAATTGTGTGAATGTCAAATGATTTCACGGATAAGAAATACGTCCGCAATGAGACAACATTCGATTTTACTATAGCAAAATATCTACGCTCATAGATAAATACATGATATTATATTCCATGAGTTCTAGCTTTTGCATAGTACACTTTTTAATTTTGAAACAATAACTGAGAATCCCAAATATAACTAAAGTTATTTTTAACAAATTTTTTTTTTAATTGATAAATTAAAAGATGAAATATAGTAGTATTGACTAAATATTATTTTGTTAAAAAGTTGCGTTGACAAGATAACGTAAGCATTCGAAAAACACGACAAATAATTTTAACTAACCTCTCCTGAAGCTTCTAAAGTTGGCCAATCACCGATATCTGAGAAGTCGCTCGCCTGTTAAAATCACAAACTAGATTTGTATCTTAAGAATATTTTTAATTAAAAGAAAATTTTTATACACAATTACTATATTATACGATTACCATCAACATTATTATTAATGTTATTAAAAATATTAACATTATTATTATTATTTTACCATACAATTGGAATCATTGTATATACCTTTTGATTAAATTTTCTTCTATCCTTTGACACCGTCACAATAGTCGGATGATTTCCGGTGTTGATGCCGTTTTCTGTAAGAAAATATTTTAATAGAATAGAATATTTTCTAACGTCAAACTCTTCAACCGTAAACCAATTCTTATCGTGTCACTTATAATCTATTCGTAACTTCGTGACCTATATTATCTACAGAACACGTGCTTCATAAATCCTTTTATCTATGACCGTGTGTCCCAAAGAAAGTGCACATAGAATTTAAACAAAAAGAACGGCACTTTTTATTGAGTCCTATTATCATCAACAAGGTAATTTCTATGGAATAAATGGAGCTAGATTTTTAAGCAAAGTGTTACTAAGCAACAAGTCCGTGAAAATATTTATATTTAGTATTATTTATTATTATTTACTATTAATATTTACTACACCATTAAACACTCATGTTCATTTCAAGAGAAAAGTGATACTTACACCATATAACATATAGCGAGTAACAAATCATTTTTTATCTTCGTTAAATATTCAACAAAAGTTCTACAACATTTGCATATACATAGTTTATATTCAACATGAATGAATGATTTAATACTAATATAATTTTATTAAAATCATAAAGTTTTTGTTCGTATGACTATGAACATACAAAATTCTGCGCGTAAAATTCCATAGTATGGAAATTACATTTGTAACCTTCTTACTTATTTATCAAAAATAATGTTTTCCTTTCAAACAAATTATTCTTGTTATATTTCTTGCAAATGATCCCCTTCTCAAATACAAATTTATTAGTACGTCGTTCGTATTATATATACAACGTGTTTCAGTCTGTTAGATCTATATCTGTGAGTATAAATCAGAAAGAAATATAAACACAGTTTGAAATTTTACTAAATAAATTTTTATGAAAGGATAGACAAGAATAGGCTCCTGATCTATAGAATCACTAAAGTCTTTCACAACGTTCACCATTTCTGCCGCTAGCTGTGGTAAAAAATTATATATTCAGTCCACATAGCTATCAGTACATTCAGTCCATACAGTCATTAGTACATTCAGTTCATATTTGTTAATATTTATTTAATATATTTTCTTTTATAATTACCAATACATAAAAATTTATGTAACATGAAATCAGTTGATACTGGAAGCGTGAATATTGTCCCTTTCATGTTTTCCATCTTTATTATAACTTTTTAATAAAGTTTCGAATCATCCATATCTACATTACATTTTGACAAAGTTTGTTTAGAAGAAATTGAAACATCCTGTATGTATATATATATACACATGCAATAACTGAAAACGCGCAAACGAGAATTTGATACTATCCCCGATTTCTTTATTTTCTATAAATAAGCAATGCAACGTGTGCGCTAGAAATGTACAAACGACTTCTCGAAACATAGGGCGCATGTTACGCAAGTGATACCAGCTGTAGATTTGCTTGTTGACCTGTTTTCGGTCGAGTCGATCTTTCGTTTGCTTCGAAAACACAAATCACCGCGAAAGCGAAAGTAACTAACGCATTACCGTGTTCTGCTTTTCGCGTTATAGTCTCGATGATCTAGACCTAACGGGTTTGACAAAAATTTTCTTCCATAATTAATTCCAGGCAGAAAGATACCCATAAAAATAAGGAGATGGAAACAAAAGTAATCTTACGTATCTTGCAGAATGATACATTAAAATAGTATTAATAGAATTATAGAATTGTAATAGAATTTGAGTACACTGAAAGATTGGTACTACCAGTAAAATATAATAATGTTTAGTATAGTCACTGTAGGGATGTATTCTGAAATACTGTATGAAAATCTCGATAAGCCTTGAATTTTAAGTTTTTATAGTATATAAGATACAGAAGAAGAATAATTCAGAAATTTTGAATCCTAAGGCTTTCAAGATTCATCGAATTTTTTAAAACTTACAATCTGTTAAGATTCAAAATTCGAAACTGTTTGAAGTCTTAGGTATTGGGTTTCCAACTAAGTAATTGCGGATTTTGTCAATACCACTTAATGACAAAATCCGCAATCACTTAGTTGCCAACCCAATATAATACTTTTAAGTATTTAATCATGTTCTAATTTTCGTAATATATGTTGAAAAACTTCGAATCGATTCAGAATCATTAGCCAAGAGTAACGAACGACCAATAAATTTATTAAGTAACATGCGTAGGATAAATTTTTATAGTAGAAAACTTACTAAATAAAAACAAAATAAAATACATACTAAACACAGAAAATAAAGGGGTATCTGCTAAGGATATTGCACAGAAGATTTCTGCGATATCAACGTATAGAAAAAGCAAAAACATTCCATTCCAAGCAATTCGATCTCTTAGAAACGTAATCTAAACATTTCAGGCTTAGGTTATCCTCGTAAGGACAGAAAAAGAATTGCGCGCGTATAAAAAAAGCCCGGAGCGTTTTTTTTCGACTCCGGTTCAACGGGATCTCGCTCTTTGTATTTTAGCATGCATTGTTTTCTAGCTGAGAAATCGATTTTATAGCATTATCTTCTTAACTGATTGGCCTTCAATTTTTCTGCATTCGAATTAATTCAACAGAAGTAAGCTTCTGTAAAATAATAATAACGCGTTAGTGTAAACGCATTAGTTATAAACAATTATCAATAGAAGAAGAATAAAAAATATTACAAATACAGAAAAATGTGTACCATTTCTTTCTCCAATATTATTTACTTAAAACTTAGTACAAATGCAATATAAATTTTCTCATCTTACAAATATGATTAATAGCAATAACCCTGAACAAAACATAAAAATATTATTGTTAGTATTGACTTCAATAATCAATTAAAACTTACGTTGAACAGTATCGCTTTTATTTTTATTTATCTTCATTGTTTACCGGGTCTATGAAGACTCTGTTCATATGAAACGTCTTCGTTAAAAACTCGGTTCTGCTCACTAGACTTCAGTTCTTCTTTGTTCACACGTAGAAAAGAATACCTCAAACTTTTATGTAACGTTCATGTAAAGAGAGACTCGCGCATAAGCTAATACTTCTTGATAATGATATAGAAGAGAAAAGCACATAACAGCTAAATTCGAAATATTATAATCGGATTCACGCACTTATATAGCATTACGACGGTCACTTCACTTTCACGCAACAGGTGCGATCGTGTACCTTTATTCGCTGTTTTCCTTTATACACACTTTATTCTATATTAAGCAGAGTTCTTCAGAAATATAAATTAATATGAACCCTATAATGGAAACTTCCAAGTTCGATATGACTTTCACACGTTTAATGATGTGAAACATTAAAAAAAAAATCGTTCATAAATGTTTTGCGATATCTAGTTTAATATTACAAAATTTAATATTCACAGAAAGTTTTATATTTTCAAATAAATTACTATATTTATCCATATAAAAAATTGTATTCTGATAAAATAAAGAATTTTCGTGTGCTATTATATGGTTAACAAACCCGATAAGCTCATTTTAAATCTTCCCACCGATTTTGCGCGTACATAAAATAGTAACTAGCATCAACTAAAAACTATACAAAGTTCTTTCCATATGTTATGAAATTTACTGCACCTTATATTCAAGAGCATAAATACAATTTACTGACAATGTTATATCTAAAAATGAGGCAACTATATATAACCAATAAGATTTATTACTTCGAAACTAATAAAAAGATGCACTCTCGATGAACAAACTGTTACATCAATGAATATTTCCCTAATTTCTATAATGCACGAAATGTTATTATTTAATCTTTGGAATCAAGTGCTCACACATATACCTATCTGGCACTATAATAATTATTTCTTTTTAAGAGTGTTTTTTAATACATATGTTTTAAGGATAGTTAATACTAGAAAAGAACTCTTTTGACTAGAGACACAATGGAAAACCCGCTATACTATTTCGTAGCTGCAGCTCGAGAGTCAACGGTGCACTGAGCCACCAGGCAAAAAGGGAGAATCGAAAACGCTTGCAGCGACCAGGAACGGTAAATACTGGCAGCTGCTTCGCTAGTCTTTGATGTGCAAACAGCATTAAATTCAATTTTCATCTCCATTCTACTGGCTCCTTTCGTCTTCGATCTAGGAAGAATCCGTTAGAAATAGATAGATCGATGATTTTTCAGTCGAATGATATAGTAATTTTTTAAATTAATTAATTAATACCTGCTTCAAAATATGTAATATCTGTTGTTAAAAGATGTTTTAACAACATTGAAGACTGATTACTTCTAGATTGCAAATTTATATTTTTATAAATATAATTAAAGAAATGAAATCTAGATACACAGTTGTTTTACATACTAAATATTGTAACGAATATTATACTTAGAATATTTTATATGATTTTGTATACTATGTGTACTCTGAGTAATTTTACATTTTCTATGATAGTATAAGAATCCATAGTCTATTCCGCAAGTAAAAAGAAAAAAATTGTTATTTATTTATTTATTAATGGGACCTGCCTAAGTTATGACACTAGGCAAGAATTGACAAATAGATGGTGCGACTCAATTTCATTTATAATATCGGCATCGTTATCGCAAGGTAACATTGCATACAGTAAATCGTGAGATATACAAGAAATCAATATTTCTTACGAAACGGAGTAACCAAGCGGGAAAGCTTGATGGCAACCGATTTGTTCCATCTTGTTACATCGATAACTAGACTAGCTGACACAATAACACGCGTACGCACACTCAACAACTTCCGGTCAATTCAATACGTAAATTTGTCGTAGGAACAACTCATGGGTGTCGCATAAGGAGGCTGGCGGCCGGTTACGAACAGAGAACAAGGAGAACGGAGGAAAACTTGTTTGCTCGTGTCAGATCCTGTAGCGAATGCTCAAAGCAATGTTAAAAATATAGCATGTAAAGTTCGATGTAAAAACGAATCAATATCTTTCTTTCTCTCTCTTAAATACCAATGTAATATATTTTGTAATCGGTGAAATGAAAATTTATAGATGAAACAAAAAATGTTAATTAGCATGAAATATTCATTGGAATATTTAGAGGTAAGAATTTCAACGCGCTAGGTTCATTAAGTAACACATTAATGATACCTGACGTAACATTACGTTTCTTCATGATTAACCAGACAAGTTAACCGTTAATGACTCTAGAAAAAGAATAATTTTTTGCATTCATTGAAATTTTAATTTTAGCAAGAAATGAGACAAAAGAGATCTTATATCTTATTAATATATTACGATATTTGTTCTAATTAGTAGAAATATAAATTTTAGTTATAGTATAGTATCCGCACTATAAAATATTCGGCTAGGGTGACACTTTTTGGAAGTTTTTGAAGTCACTGAAGTCGAAAGTTAGGTTTGTTCTTAACAGAAATAAGGCTTAAAAAATTTCGGTCTACTTGTTAATGTGACGTCCTGATGGATTCTGATGCTTCCTTTCTTAAAATTTGGTGCTCTTAACCTATTGTGTAACTTATTATGCATTTGAATCGTAAGTATTGGATTAGGTTATTTTCCATTTTTTGGCCGACGTGAAGCTACTGGTTAAGCCGTGATCATACAGAGAGCTGTATGTGCAAGCTGAACGGCAAAACATTGACATTTGGAGCATTGGCATTAGCTGTGCCATTACTTGCTTCGCCGCTTACCACTTACAGCTGTGTATGATCACGGACTTACATGGATTTTTGCATTTAAAGTCATCGCCTGCCAGATGTTCATAAGACCGAATTTTCAAAATCGTTCATTTCCATAAAAAAATTACCCTCATTTCCGATTTTAATAATTTAAAATACCCCTGAACACACACGTACAGATAAAAAATTTTGCAATATCGGATACTATACATTATCCAATTTTATTTAGTATTTTGCATAGTGAGCAACATACCAAATAATGACGAAATTTGAAATAGCATAAATGTTCGAGTAATAAACACGTTACACCAAAATTATATTAATTTTATAATAATTTTAAACATGTATTGTATATATTTTATATAAGACAATCTTTGATGAAAGAAACTCGCTAAATTCTTATCGTTGCCTTAAATACAATAACTTGGAATATTCTACTTTAAAATTTTTGTGAAATTACGAGCCCTTATTAGTATTCTACTCTACTATTATTTTGATATTATCCACGTGTATTACGTTATGTAATCACATTCAAAAGCAAAAGGAAGTGATCTTGACACTACGACTACTTTTTTCTATTTGTATTCTTATTTAACATAAATGCATAAACGTTTGAAAGGCATTCATTGGCCTTTACGATTCTACTTTTATCGAAGGTAGAAGGTCTACAACTTGAAACAGGTTTCCCTCTCACCACTCTCACTTTCTGCGAAACATTTTAATAAAATATATGGAACGCTGAAATAATGAGGGAACCAACGACTATAATTTTCCCTCGTAGACGTGAGATTATTATACCACTCGCCTTGCAACTTTTTTGCAATGCGCGTTTCAATCTACTAACAAATAAATAATGTGAACATATGTGAATACTGGAACCAGTAAGGAAAAAAGCACTAATTGAAACATAGAAACGATCAGATATTTCTTTAACCTATGAACAGTGCACGAAATAAAATTGATTGTAAATATATTTTTTAAATTCAGCTCACCTCAGTTTTTAGCATTTGCTATGATTCATAATGACCGAAAGTGTTTAAACATTTATCATGGGAAACTTTTAGAAATATGTGTATGATGCATGTTATATAGATCTTTTATTCTTGTAAGTGTGGAACTATTCAATCTTCTTTTGCAATCGTACTCGCTGTTCATTGGTTAGATCCTAGAGAAATTCGAGAGTGAATGTCTGAATTACAGCGAAGAACGTAATACCGAATACAGTTATGAGAGGGCCTATGAAGTTGGCATCCCGGAGTGCAAATTTTTATAAAAAGAAACAAACAGTATTGGTTTTTTCACGACTACCCAAACAAAATTTTAAGTTTTCCCTTCCTTTAAGAAAGGATTGTGACCAAATTAAAAAATTTTACATCAGCACCCCGATTGACATTTTTTTATTGATTTCATAAATATCTCTTATTGCATTTTCTGTAAATTAAACATTAGAATCGTTTGTCCAATCGTCGTTTTTAATAGTCCATGTAACAGAATTGACAGACATAGAAACATATGTCATTCAATGGACAATGTTAGAGTGAGTATTGATACGAATTATCAACTAGGTAGCGATCAGTCAGGTTGCAACTGATCGGTTAATATTGCGAACCGTAAATTAAAGATGCAGAGTAATGTTATGTTTAGTTGATTTATTTGAACCGTCCAAGGACTGTCCTTCTCATCATAATTTTTATGGGATAGGAATCTATTCCTTCCAATCTTATAATTGTGTACAACTGTGGGTGCTTCTCCTCTGGTATTGTTCATTGATACCAGATGTTTACTTTAGAGCGGACTTATTGAGCACTTAGGGTGTTAACTAGCCTCTTGACGAGGTCTGTATCATAAAGTTTATAGCTTGGGAGATAGGAAATTCGGATTTTCCCAAAAAGGCAGATGTGCTGCCCGTATTGTAAACTGAGGGTCACCCAAAATCCCGAACAGGTATGCCATCCGGAGGACAATGTCAGGAGAGGTGTGCTTCCGGCAATCCATTTTTGTAATGTATTGAAAATGACTGTAAAATTATATTGACACTTGGCCAACCGAACGGAAAGATCTTCCCTCTGTGAAGAACATCGCTGCGTGACCGAACGGGGAGATCTCCCTTTTTAACGTTAACAACGCGTTTTTTTTGTTCTTGTTATTATTAGTTATTTTTTACCTGGAATTGTTCCCAATTAATTGTGCTACTTTTTCTGCTTTTATAAAGTACAGTATATAATAAAATGCACCAATCTAGTGCTATTAAAATTAATTAAGAAGTTACACTATCAGTTATGATTAAATAAAGTTATAATCGAACGATAGCACACTGCAAAAAAATATTGAAATGCATTATAAATTTTTAATTTCACGTTGAAGTCGTGTTATCTATCTTTAGTCATCTTTAATGTTTTTAATTTTACCTATATTTTTTTATACTTTTAATATATACTTCTAATTTGATATTTTATATAAATAATATGTGAAATCGTTAAATAAAATCATTACCACAAAATATAATTAACCACTTAAATAATTTTTACACTTCTTTGTTTTTTAAGTAGTGAATATTAGTTCCTGATACTTGGAAAAACGCGCGGTGGACAGCGTATAGGTTGGCTTGTCTGAACGCGGTGGAAACGTATAGTTCGCTGTGACGCGCACGGTTGGCTAAGTATTAAAAAAAAAAGAAAAGTTGGTAGAAATCTATAAGATGCATGTATTTACACACTGTAATAAACTAAGAATGATTTTCAAATGTTCGTAAATAAACATAGTTGTTCCTGGGGACGCTAATGTCAAATGTTTTAATTTCGTCCTAACACTTTTTGAAAGAAAAGCGAACAAAAATTTCGGTTGGACAACTGTGGACAAATAATACTGCTTATTTTTTATACAAATTTGCACTTTGAAGTGCCAACTTCACAGGCCTGGTTACGAGGCTTTTATAATTGCATCACGTGCTACTCCCTACTGTTAACTGTTCAAAAAGAGTGTCAATGTCGTTGTCCTTGACGTCTTCACTATTTGCACATAAATCGAATAATTGGATTGATCGATGACAATCAAATAATGAAACTTAATCTGCCAGATATTTTTAAGTATAAAGTAACAATGGATTCGCCAAATGAATTGAACTACGAAGTAACTGATTTCTTTATGTAGATCCATTGCCTAGGGATAGTAAGTTCATTAACTAGAGAATATTAACTAGATTTAGATTAGTTTTGATTATTAAGAACTTTAATTACAGCGTTAAAGCTATTTTTCCTTCTTACGATAGATTTCGCAATTCTAAAAAGTTACCATGTAGTAAACTAAAAGTAAAATTCAGCTAATATACTAGTCTTTTTTTTCAAATAAAAATGTACGTTATCAGTATGTTTTTAATGTATTAATATAAACTAACAAGTTTTTACTGCAGAAACTGTGTTGAATAATAAATATACACCTATACTAACTAGTTAATTGCACATCAGCTTGTCATACTATACATTTGCTTTCATAATCGTAACTAATAGCTCGTTTACTAATCGCCCAATCGTTATCTGGTCTTGTATTTCTAACACTTCGAATTTATTAAGTAACCTTATTAGTTAGTTTACCAACAACTCTGTCAAACATCTCTTTTTTCTAACTACATACTTAGTGTTACCAATAGTTCAATAGCTTCATTTTATTTTAACGTTATTAGTAATTTATTTCCTTCCTATTTTATAGCCGCTCTTTCATAATATAAATTATAAATAACTTTTCGATCATTAATATTATTGCAATGACATGTAGCAATGTTCTACATTATATTGTACGTAATACTTGATATTTCCTTAAAATTTCATATTCATTTGAATGTTAATAAATTTTTGCTGTATCACTCGCTATAATTTTTATTTTATTTTTTGTTTAATTTTAATTAATGCAACTATTTTTTGTTTTAATACTTTCAATTCACATAACGTGTATAATAACGTATTTTCTAAATAAATTAACTTGAAAAAAAATCAATTCACGTAGATTCTTAATGGCGCTATATATAATATATCTTAAGCAATGCTTGAAATAATAATAAGATATATTATATATAGCGCTATTAATGTTGCAGCAATGTTGGATCAAGTGATCGAAAGTTTTACGAAGCAGAGAAAGGGCCGCTCGGGAAGGGGATCAAAAATTTGTTATGCAAATGAAGAAAGACTATAGGTGACGTGTGTTGTGCTCGATTGCCAACATGGTTATTTTCTGGCCACGTATACCGAAGACTTGTCAACAGTGTTCAGATAAGACAATCGAATCAACCATTCGAAATTCCCTACTACTATTGTTATAATGATCGAACACCAGAATTACCGATGCGTATAACGTCCACCTGTACTCTTACATGGAGATGCAGTTTTTTTCCTAAATAACATTACATCTGACTAAACATTGTAAAAGCTGTTACATTATATAACGAAATTTGTTCACTTTTGCTAACACCGCTTATTCTTATGTAAGAATATCGCGTCAAACACAAGAAATAAATTACAACCTTTATAAAAGTTACATATAAAAAGTTTCAAAAATTCTATTACGTATATGATTAATCCGTTTTATTAAATTAGACATGATTTAAAAACTCAGTAAAATGTTTTCTTCAGAAAAATTATATTTTTAAATTAATTAATAAATTTTTGTTAGAATTGGGAAACTCGAATATTAAAACAAGGAATTTCTAAGTCGCAGAGTTAATGTAATATATCATGTTGATTTTGAATTTTTCTTATTATTTATTTATTAATGCTACTACTTGTGTTCCAGATTTCGTAACAAGTCCCACCTAATATAGACTACTCTGTTCGTAGTTAGGTCACTTTCTCAATAATTCCGCTCTTTTATTTATTCTTATAATATTTTTATAATTCCGCTCAAAACTAAGAAACTACTCACAATCTGCAAATAGAAATGTTTCACAAGAATTTTTGTAAAATTAATCGTCTACAATAATGTTTAAGATTAATCGTCTTTATGGTTAAGCGTCTATAACCAGTTTCAAAATTGGCGCGCAGCGTAATAGCACAAATTTTCATTTCCTACTTTCCATAGAAAATGCACGATAAGGAAATCGAGAACTCTCTTTTTTTTCTTCCTTGGATTTTTAAGCAACATAGCTCATTTATGTAAGCTTTTTGTAATATTTTACAAATCACATTTCTAAAATCATTATACAATCGTACATATTTTTAAAAAATACGTTCTACTAAAAAATTACATGTTAAATGTATGTTAGTGTTACATATGATACTGAAATGAATTTTTAAAACATATTTTCTAAAATAATATGAAAAACATGTTTTGCATAAAAATTTGAAATGATAGTCAATTTTTTCATGAGAAAGGAATTCTTTCATTTTCAGTCATAAATGGATTAATAGTGTTACTAATTGTAAAGAAAGTAACTAAATTAAACCATCAACGTTATTATAAATATTATTAATAATTATTAGCGAAATAGGCGCTAATACATCAAAATGTAACTGTTCCTCCAAGTTTTGGCACGAAAATTATACATTCTGTTTTAAAAAATCCCAATAACCTTGATATTTTATCAATAAACAAGTTAATAAGAAAATACATTTCAGCATTATTTATTACTTTTGACAAAGTGTAATCTTTTTAGAAAATATTTTTCTGTGCAACATACTTCTTAGAAATTATTTAGAGTCATCAAGATTTATAATTTGTCCTGTATATTATATGTAATAATTTATAATAGCATTTTAATAAATAGTAAATATTTTTAAAAAGTAAGCTTTTTAGTAATTTTAAAATTGCTTTGATAAAATATTAATAAATGTTGCATTATAAGTATTATTTATGTAATAATAATTGTGTAAGTATCACAGTTTTCCCTTCTCCAAATACTTTATCTATATCATCAGTACCTTTGAAAATGTATTTCCATATACTCTGACTAGATAAGAACCTTTTTCATCACATGTGTAAAGTACAAAGTCATATTGACACAAATACCATAAGACAGAAGGACTTATAAAAATTGATTAGCTTATTTACACAGTAATATCTACCATGACTCAATCATGTTAGAATTTAAAAGAAGCGAACAAAATGAAAATACCTTTGTAAAAGTATTTCCAAAGCTGTATAGTATATATATTTGGAATGTAATGACATCGAAATTTATGAAAAGCATGTAACTCTGTTATATTAGTATGTTAGAAAGTTGAAGCTTTTTTCTTGAACAAAGACTTCAATAGTGTATAAGTAGTACACATAAATACTTTCAAGCATAAATAATTATTGGCACTCACCTACAATCCCTTGCTGCTGCTGAGGTTGAAGTACTCTCTTTTCTTTGTCAGTCTGTTTTTCCATAGATACCACAGTTCCTGAAGGTACAGTAGTGACAAAATTTGCAGGTGTAACTGGAGTTATAATTTTACTTTTAGTCCAAGGATTAACTGCAGGTAAAGGAGCTTCTACATATTTAACAGGAGCTGAAGATTGAATTTCCGATTCTGCCTCTGTTTCTTCCTTGTCTTTCAAAACATCTTTATTTCCCACAACATGGTCCATACCTCCTCTATCTCCACGATCTCGTTCCTTATATGGTCTCTCATTGCTTCCAGTATGACCACGAAGAGGATGTCTGTGATCACGATGTTTCTGCCTTTCTCTAAAATCTCGCTGTTGTTCTCTTAACTTTTCTTTTCTTCTAGCACTCTTTGGTGCTACTGTCTGAAATTCGCCGTCACTTCCTATGTCACCGTTCATTTGTTCAACAGTGGCTTCTTGTCTTTCTTCGATTAAATTCTCCTTCTGAATAACTAACTGATTCTGTTCAATGGCAGTTGGTAATTCGTTTCCATAACGTTTCTCGATTTTGTTTTGTGGATTGATTCTTCTTCCAGTTCTTTGATAAGACTTCCCTTTAACAGCTAAATTCTGAGAAGCAATACAATCCTTGATGGGTACGGATTGTTGTTGAACCACTTGACTACCAATATTCTCCTTGTTGTTACCTTTGTTAACAACTCGGGTCTCGCTGCCACTTTTTGGATTCAAGATACTTGCATAAGAGACTCCGGGGCACTGCTCCTTCTCGGCACTTCCCTGCGTGCCACTGGCCACCTTGGCCGCCATTTTGAATAGTACGCGCCGAAAGACAAAACACGAGGTCCGAACACGAGGATTTTGCTCAAAAAGGTTTTATAAGATATTGCTTCCTCTCAGGCGGTTGAGGAGTCCTGAGGAACGTCGAACACCCTCGGACACATTAATCTAACCGAACAGCCTCGTTGCCTGATTAGAGATTCGAGACGTATCGTGTGTCGATTCGGCTTTAAAACATCAATCTAAGGATATCCTCCATACTACAAACTGGACGCATGTCTTCTTCGAGTTCGTGCTCGACAAAGCACGAACACATTAAATTTAATAGAAGTTGGCGTTAAATTTAACACAAACGTAGAACATTAGCCGTTACTCCTTTTCGTTGACGAATAGAACGCCCACTCGAAACTCGTCACGAGGAATCGCTCTTTCCAGAAGGCGCGGCGTGCACACGCGGTCGTTACTGAATACCTATAACGTCTCTTTTTTTCTCTTATACTTTTTTAATTTAGCCGTACCAGAATGTTCTTTAGAAATTCAACGAAGAACAAATTTCTACTAAAATTCAATCGAATGTACGAAGAATTCTCGTTTTATGTACACGAGGCAATAGGTTGCGTGGTTAAGAACACGCTGACTCGGCGATTTCACTAGACGATCGAAAATCAGCCGGTACAAATATTTTCCTAACCGATGATGAATAATTAAATGACGGTTAATCTACCTTCTTTATAGATGATATATGTCGAAGAAATACAAGAGTATACGCAGTGCGTGCCAAGTAGAAACGAGGAAGTTAGAGTAGACAATCAGAATACACCTTGTTAATACAAGTAATTTTTCTTCTTTGTGTTCTTCTTTATATTTTGCGTATCTTTCCTGGATTGTTTGATGTGCAGGTTAAAAATTTTGTCACAACAGTAGCGAGTTCAGGAGCACCGTTTCAACGTCACGTTACCACAGATTACGTAAACACGACATTTTCGGCGAGCTTTTTCCACGGTAAAGCGGTCTGCAAAACACATGTGGCCAACGCTTGCTCCTGGCCTGTACGCGAGCGGCTACACAGTTTCCGGTTTAATCGATTTTACTAGGTAGTTCTGCAGATAGCGCCACCGTATTTCCTATTTCATTAATGCCCGCACGATTTAAATTAGTCCTCAAACTAGTACGTTCGAGTCTAGTACGTAAGTACGTTACTAGTACGTAAGAGCTTTAAATGAAATAAAAAAAGAAAAAGATCTGTTTACCTCTAATCCTATTGTCCATACTTGACATACTTTCATTGAATTAATATTTAATACAATTTAACTTGTTTTCTATATGGCGGTCTGTAATATGTATGATTTTTATTGATAACATAAATAACTCATATTGTCTATAATATTTTGCATTAATATTTTATTCCTTGTAAGCTTGCACTAATCATATATGAATAACATGATAAACAGATAAACAATGATTTAGATAATTTATTCGTTTTTACAGATTATGTTACAATTTATTCGCATTGCATAAAATATAACCATTTTTTATAATTTTTTTATAATAATAAACAACATTTTGTATATTATACAATGTATAAAGGATAGGATCTGTTCACATACACGATTATCTTCCCTCGGTATTTTAGTTCGTAAAATCGATCAAATGACACAATAAAAATCGTAAAATATCTAAAAAATGATTTAAATATAATGCTTCTTAATAATATCATGAATAAACACACAAAATTCCATTTCAAAAGTAACCACTTGCTCAGACTATCTTTAGTTATCTAAATTTTAGACAAGACATCAGACATCTGCTGAAATTGCGTATGTACATATCAGCTGATTTGCATAGGATATTTCTTCATTGATCGCTCAAACGCTTCTACTATAGTAGATCTGCAAATAGTAAATGAATTAAATACAAACCAAAAGAGTAACTTTAGACAGTAGTTAAGAGATATAGTACTTATTGCCAAATATATGTATATTTATATTTTCTTGCATATGATATACAATTGCATACCTAAATACTTTCTGATGAAGAAGATAGGCAGATACATGTCCGGCATCTATGTATCGAATTTCAGCTCCTGGCCAGATTTTATCCAAGCTCATACAATCATCACGTGGAACGTACGCATCATTTCTTGCACAGACAGCAATAATCAGCTCAGTATCAACAGGCACTTCAAAATTTTTTAAATGCGTACATTCGTCCATTATTCCGCACATAAATTGCAATGCTTCTCGTTCGCGCCATTTACAATCCGAAAATAGCGGATGTTTTGGAACTGGTAACAAACAAACACCTATTGCCAAAGCAAAACGTGCTATAAACGTGCTTGTACCAAACCATGCTTTTGTAAAGTTAGCATTTAAAACTGAGGAATATAGAAACAATATAAATATATTAGCAATGTAAATATCTATTAACAGGTTGTTATCTATTAACACATTAAACATTTGTAAATGTTGTGGTTAACGTTTCTTTGAATTATTCTAAATGTATGAGAACAACGAAATTCGTTACCATGTAGAATTATTAAATTATGGGTGACCAAATACGTAAATTAATTTTTGAGGAATTTTATGTTTTTCGATACTTACATTTAAACCATAGAAATATTTTATTTAAAAAAAAGGGAAGGAATAAATTTATCATTTTTGATAATGATAATATGTTATAAATATACATACGAACTATATCTACCTTTAAGTGTATTTGAATCTTTTAATCTAAATTTGTTTGATAAAATGTTTAAAGGAAATATCCTTGCTGCTTTTTCCTCAGCAACTTGATTCTTCAGAGTATTGTCTTGGTTTTGCGAATCACAGTCGTTATGTACTTTATTATTAATCACAGTTTCAGAGGCAGTTGTAGTATGTACATCTTCAATAGTATTGTCAGACATATGATTTAATTCATTAACTCTTTTCATACTCGAAGGATAATGCTGTGCAAAATGTTGACCAGCTAAAAACGCATCCTAGAAATAAACGAAATATCTTTTTTCTTGCAATTGTATATAAAAATCTATGTCTCGTTTGAGATAATTATCCACTTACTTCTTTACCAATAATTTTCACCATTTTGGCAAGATCATTTTGATACAGTTCATTTTCAAAATATTGGTTTTCCAAAAGCGTCCAATTAATCGAAGCACTCATTACACCTTGAGTAAATACTGGTGATGCTGTTGACCATGAAAGGCAAGGGATTAATGGAATTGGTTTCGGCCAGTTAGTCGCTGCTAATGAAGCCATCTAATCAAATCAATAAATCAATATACATTGTTGATGTTTACTATTAAATAATTTAATTTATCAATATTACTGAACCTTTAGATTTAAAATGAAATGAAAGAATACAAACATGACCACCCATTGATAAGCCGGTCAATCCTAAAGGTCCAAAACCTTGTTGCTCGCACCAATTTAGTAAAACAATTGATTCCATTATTAAACACCCTCCCATGATAAAGATGTCACATACATTATGTAAACAAGATCGTCTACAAAAATCAAATCCATATTAATATATAAATATGTATTTGCTCTGGAATACAATATGTTTTTAATGTTACAAACCTTTGGAATATAAGTTCTTACATTTGATTCTGTGGTTTCCTTGAACCATAAAATGGATTTTCCAATAACAAAGATGCAATTCCTGATTCTTTTAGTAGTGGTTTGGCAATTAGATTTCTTCTCCTCCAAAAGAACTGATATTATGTTATCAATGAGTTTTATATTTAAAATGAAAAGTAATACAATAATTTATTTAAAAAATAATCTACTCACATGATCTCCTGTACCAGCAAGATGTAAACAAATGGGTTTTATTTTATGGGAATGCCATTTTGGTGGTAGTACTAATTGGAAATGTGCAGTTATTGTCTCATAAGGCATTATATCAGGGAGGTGTTTATTGAATGGACTTTCAAAACATCCTTCTATGATATGACAATCTGACCATTCTTCATCCTAATTAAATATATATATAAATTATAGATATTATACATATATCTTTTTAGGAAAACATATATATTATACCTTAGTTATGTTAATTGGATAGTCACGGGGTATAAGTTTATAACATGTTTCTCTGTTGGCAAGGAGTCTTCTAAATTCAAAAATTCTAAAATATAAATTTAATAATTAATACTTTATAACTCATATATGTTACTTTGCATACACATTTATGTTACTTTAAATTTCAGAATTCATAATTTTTTAAAATTTTGTTTATTTTTCTTTTAAAAATTAAATATTCATATTTTTCTCCCAACAAGACTAAAATATTACTTATTCACAAAATAAAAAATAATAGTTAACGTTATAACACACATTTTATTGGTATATGTATACTCTAGAATATTCTAGAACACGATGCAAATGTTCAAACTTATTCTAAATAGGATAAAAATTAAAGTACTCTTACCTTTTAAGATTGTGAGGACTACCCCAGCCCTTCGTAAAGAATTTAGTTAGCAAAATACTTCTGTAAACGGCATCCAAACGACTTCGTGGCATTATGAATCATTAATTTCTAAAAATTTGTAAACGCCTTTCTTCCTAATGACGATAGAAATTTATTTGAGATAAAAGCGTGTTAATTTTATTCGGATATTCGTTATTCGATTCGTGATTTGAGATAATTCGGATATTTTGCGCAAACACTCTCATATCGCAATTTTCAAAATGCCCTTAACGATGTCGACATTGTTCTTGGACTGACTGCAAACTTGCCGCGGTAAACAGATTATCGCGCATACTAATCAGACGATAGGAATGATCGGATCAGGTGACGTTCTGCGAGTATATCGCGTATGAACATCCGCTTCTCGCATCTTCACCTCACTACAAATACAACTACAATTTCGACGGACAAATTCCTTAAATATCAACCATTGGTAAGAGGCCGCTACCTCTCGATTTGTTACGTATTTACAATGTTAATTCCGAACCAAGGCGCACAAATAATAAAATTAGATAGATTTTCCTGATTTCTATCTAATTTCGCTAATAAATATGCGCCATCTATTGATTACTTATTTTTTTAAAGGAATATCAAATGGTACAAATAATATTGTTTACAAAAGATTCTTTCCATGAATCTGTTATGTATGTATATTTACTTAATTTTATCGTATGTTTCATTTAATTTTAAATACTATTGACAACGCTGAAGGCGACAACGCTAAAAGATTTTCATTTATTCTTAACACTATATATATACCACATTATTTAACTTCTAACCATTCCTATAAATGTTTATTGTGTATTGAGATAATAATATTGTAAATAGTTTGAAAATATTAAGGAAGTTTACAAATTGTCAAATTATGCGACACAAAAATGCATTGAATATGAGGTCTAGCTCATAATTAATTTGTGATTAAAATGAAACGTGTAACATATAAATAATTACTTTAATAATTAATCAAGAACTATGTAAATATTTGCATGTCACTTGTTTCTTACTTAATGATATTTTATTGAAAAAGGAATAGTTAGTCGGTTGTAGATAAACAAAGTTAACTAAGCTAACAGTTAATGAAAATAACAATGTCCGCTTCTCGTGCAGACGAGCTGATCAGTTATTTCAAATCACACAACAAAATTAGAGAGCAACAAAGTCATTCTGCTAAAGTACATAGCGTAGGATGGAGTTGCGATGGGAAACTGTTAGCTTCCGGATCTTTTGATAAATCTGTTTGCATTTTCTCCCTTTGTCCGGATCGTTTAGTAAGTTAACATAACCTTGATATCAATTTTCGTTTCTCTTTTGTGTTGTGATTTCTTTATTTAACACTTAATTTTTATAAACGTTTACTTGTTATCTAATGTTTATTACTAATTAGTTGCAATTTTATGAAATTACGATTAATATAAAATAATCTTTTTGATGATTTTATTATTTGAGGTTATGGTTTTAAAAACCATTTTGACCAATTTCAATCTATTAATATAATTCATTGTAGAAACAAGAAACAACTTTTAGAGGACATGGTGGTAGTGTGGATCAATTGTGCTGGCATGCCTTTTACCCTGAATTATTATCTACCGCGAGTGGAGACAAGACAGTTCGTATATGGGATACGAGGACTCAAAAATGCACAGCAAACATCAGTACAAGGGGTGAAAATATTAATATATCATGGTCACCTGATGGTAATACAATAGCAGTAGGAAATAAAGAAGATTTAGTGACTTTTATTGATGCACGGGTGATGAAAGTTCGTGCGGAAGAACAATTTAACTTTGAAGTGAATGAAATTTCATGGAATAAGGATTCTGATACATTTTATCTAACTAATGGTCAAGGCTGTGTTCATATACTTAGCTATCCAGATTTAGAACTGTTACATGTAATCAAAGCACATCCAGGGACATGTATTTGTATAGAATTTGATCCTACTGGAAGATATTTTGCAACTGGTTCAGCAGATGCATTAGTTTCTTTATGGGATGCAGATGAACTGTGTTGTTTAAGAACATTTTCAAGATTAGAATGGCCAGTGAGAACCATATCATTTTCTTATGATGGACAATTATTGGCTACAGCATCTGAGGATCTTGTGATAGATATAGGTGAAGTTGAAACTGGAGAGAAGATTGCAGATATACCAGTAGAGGCAGCAACCTTTACAGTAGCATGGCACCCAAAACAATATTTGTTAGCATATGCATGTGATGACAAAGATACTTATGACAGAAAACGTGATGCTGGCAGTTTGAAAGTATTTGGATTTGCCAATGACTAAAACAATATTTTTAGACTTTTATATAAAAATATATTACTGTGTAAAAAAAATGATTTAACTTGATTTTCGTACCTGTCCTAACAATTTTTTAAATACTTCAGATTATCATAATTGTATATTGGTTCAAAAGAAGTTTAATCTATGAACAGTCATAATCTCTTTATGACATAATTAAAAAATTAAATTTCTACACCCCAACATCCTACAAAGCAAATTCTTGACCTGTTTAGGAATTAAATTGAATTAAAGATGTAACTCTGAGAAGACTTCTCTGTATACTATTATGTCGATTTCCTAGATAATTAATTAATTACATGTAATTAGTGTAGAGTGTATATAGTGTATATAGTGTTTGAAACATTCAATTGATGAAGATTTTCAATATTTTATTGTTTTGCTATTTTGCTGCCATAGTTACTAAAACTCATATATGTCATAATTCTTTCTTAACCTGAAAATACCAGTGAATCAATTTTATACTATTATTAGTTCAATCTTTTATTATTGAATATTTTTATTGATTATACATTCTCATGTCATGCTTAGAAGAGAGTCAGGCTGATTGTAGGTGTCTGTATACATTAACGTTAACAGATGCAATAATTCATGAACAATTTTCTGAAATGAAAGATAGTTTCAATCATGTGCCCAGTATTCATGAAGTGGATGAAGAAGAAACTGACGAGGAAAATACCTGTGATCAAGAATCAAAGACCCCCAAAGATATTGAACAATCTGCAGATTTAGTAAAAAACACTATAGATGAAGATTCCATCTATAGCAATGACTCGTTTTGTTCTGATGAGTCTGGTGATGAATCTGAAGGAACTAATGCCACATCAAGATCGCTTAATGAGTCCCATCCTTCTCCCAAAATCACTAATTGCACAAGTAACCAAAAGGATAGCAAAAGTGAAAAAGAACAAGAAGAAGGATCTGAAAATATAATACAAAACAATGAAATTACAAACTTAGTTTGTTGTAGAAGTTCAATATCTGAAGATAATTCTATAGGCATCAAACAGGTAAGGAACAGAAGGAGGAATATGAGTTTTACAGACGATGAAATTCGAAAGATCGAATGGGAGAATCAAATTCTTTTGAGAAAGATCATGGCACAACAAAGACCAAAGGAGAAGATACTTCATGAAAATGTCCCATCAACGCGCATAAGCAGCTCTGCAATAAATAGAAAGAAATTACAGAAGAAAATAGAAAATGAAAATATAGTATGTAATAATATGTTTAATGTAATTAATTATAGGATGAATTAATGAAATATATTTACATTTACAGTTACTCTTGCAAAGGATACAACAAACTAAATCACGTGTTATGAACAATACAACAAAACCTGGTTGTAGACAAACAATTTTATAATCTGTAAGAAAAAAATAATTTTTATATGTCTTAAATTAACAGAAAATTTTTGATTGATATTGTCCTATTTTACATTAACTATCTGCAATACAAACCTTATAACTGTGGTTTATTTTCTGCACCACAAAAAATTTTAGATACTTATATTTTAAAATTATAAAGAAAAGATGTTAAATTTCATAAATATACTTTATCAGTTTTGTAATAAAACTTATTTAATAAATTATTTTAAGCAGATTTTAATAATTCTTTTTATAAATAATTGAATATTTTAAGCCACTTTCTTTAAAACAGATTATTTATAAAAGTAAGATTCAAATTATTAAAACACAGTAACTTTTTTACCAGTCTTGAAGAGTAGGTACACATTTTTATTTTGTTTTGTATACATCATAACTTTGTAAAATGTTTTGAAAACTTACCGAAGAAATTTCTACAAGTCAAGACTATAAAAATCACAGTTCTCACTCGTTCCAAATAACTTAATTATTACCTTTCTTTACGTAACATCAAGACCAACATTCTTTGAGTATTGTAATAATTTTTCATGTATGTGTAGAAAGTATAAAATAACAAATAATCAAAAAAACAAAAATCAATAAATTAGAAATTCTCTTATTTTTATATGTTCATTTCTTTAATTGATTTATGCTTCGATTGTTGTAAAATTTTACTTCCAATTCAGACTTTGGTTGGTCATTCTAACTCGAAACCATGAAAAAGCTTGTGATTTCGATTCGATACTTTTCGAAATTTCAACGTGCCATATTAAAGTATCAATAATAACGTAAGACAACAAATGACAACATTAAAAATTTAACGAGTACAAAACAATTTTGCCCGAAATTATTCGGTATTATTATGCGAGGTACTATTCAACAACATATCACAAATGCGCGAAACACGAATAATAACAAAATCAGCCTGTAGTTTAAGCGTTACCGATCACGAAAGGTGTTGCTAATAAATACATTATTACTTTCCATATTAGAAAAGAAAATTGCTTTAACCAGGTCTAGATATCACAAGATACAATATTGAAAATTTTTGGAAACGAGATTAGTCTTCGTGCTTTTTCTTCCAAGACTCTGAGGATGATGGTGTCCATATTGTACTGAGTGAACGAAATGGATCGAAATCCGATCTTTCCTAAAATAATATTGAAAGAGTTTTGTATATAGAATCGAGATAAATATATGAGTAAAAAATTATTCTTTTACTTGTGTATCCGGTTCTGTTTGTAATGAAGATAATTGTGAAACTAGAGATGGTGCAGCTGCACCCCATGGACTTGCAGCCCATACACCTCCTGTATTTATTCCCCAAACACCACTTCTTTCTTCTCCTACTGCTGCTCTAGTATATAAAGGTTCCCAATTTGTTTCAACTGTTACCCAGTTATCTGTAAATTCAAGTTCATAATATTTTGATTATTTTAAAATAAAAAAAATATGGCCATATTTCGTTGCTATATACTACGTAATAAAAAGATTTTTTACCCTTTAATGTATCCGTTAGCATTGGAGGTTTCTCTGAAGATTTTGGTGAATCTAACTGAAATCCAGTTGTACTATCAGACAATAATTTAAGCATAGGATTATTATCTTCCCATAACTGACATCGTGTATCTTCCTCGGGACTCTCTAATTCCATTAATGGTTCATCGGTTTCTGGAAGATCGTCGTATGGAACCAATTCACGTTCAAACTGAAAAGTTCCAATCAAATTGTGATTGTAAAAATATTAGTATCACACAATCATAAATTAAATTATTTTTTAACCTACCAGTGGTTCCGTGAAGGTATTTATGAAATAACTATTTGAATGTTGCGAATTATTCTGCATTTTCAAAGAATCTTGACAAAGTGGCTTCTCTTTCTCAACAGATTGAATGCAGAAAGACGGAGATTTCGATACCATTCTGTATTCTTTCGTACTATGTATTAATTCTTGACTTGATTGTTGTTTAGTATAATCTACATCTTTGGTGTCGTTATTGAAAACCATTGACATGTTATGCGTGGTCGTTTGAGTTTTGTGTAACTTATTTAAACCCGAAAACGACGAAATACTCTCTTGATTTCGTGCTACGACGTCACTAAACCTAGCTCGATTTTCACCCCAACATGATGGTGGCGGAGGTAACGGAGCGGAAACAGCTCCCAATGCACGTGTTGCATCTTCTCTTTGGTTAGTATTTCCATTTAATGTTGCTACTATGATAAAAATAATTAATAATTAATGGTCAATAATTAACAAAATTAGATTAAGAGATTTGAAAATTTTATATACCTTTTATATGTCCTTTATCGATGACTCGACGTTTCTGGGATCCTTTATCCTTTCTAGGAGGATTTTTATTCTGTCGTGGTAACTTGAAGGATGACTCAACAGTACGGGTCGTATGAATATGGTGTTTCATAGTAGATCTTGTATTCGTTTTCCATCTGTTTGGATTATTGTGTCTTTCTTTATCATATTCATCGTCGTCACAGTCACCTTCGTAATTATCTCTATAATCTACGCATGGCACAGAAACAATTGATTGAGGTTTAGTCTTTTTAGTTGCAGGTTTCCTTTGCAACTTATCAGATTTTCCACAAGGTTGATCGAAATTCTGTAATAAATAATACTTATTATAAAATTTATTTTCTAATTTGTAAAATGAATAGAGGTAGTAATTTGATGTACATACAGTTTGATCAGGTTTCTCACCTTACAAAGCGGTGGATCATCTTGAACAGAACTCTCTGTTGTTGTAGACGACGTTTCTTCCTCCGAAAGATGAATGTTCCGTTGATTACTATTCGGCTCAAATTTTTTAAAGGATACGTGATTGTTATTGCTATTTCCAACTGCAGTTTGCTTTCTTTTACTATCTAGCTTATTAGTTCGAGTATTATTAAGAAGTCCCGTTGTGTCAACTTGAACTTCATGATCGACCAGCTTCGTTTCCGTCTTAATATTTGTTGTTTGATTAGATTTTCCTTTCCTATTCGTTACAGGACTTGTCTTTGTAAGCGTATTTATAGGGTATTTCTTTTCTTGAGTTCCCTGGATATCAGAAAATGCGTTCTCTGCCACAGAATTATCCGTTTGAACTTCCTGTACATTGTTTTGCTTTTTATTATTCTTTTTCTTGACACCAAGTGTAATATTGCTTATAACGTTACTGTTATCTAAATTCGATTCTTCGCATCGTTTAAATGTCAATATGTCTTTCGATTCGGTGTCTAGCTTAAATCTGCGTTCCTCATCCGCAGACCAGTCAGGAATTTTCAGTCCTTTTTGCATGTTATCTTTGTCCTTATACTTTTTCACGTTCATCAGTGCCCAATCTGGATACGTTTCTTCCTTTTTTGCCATTTTCTGCTTTTCTTCGTTTATTAATTTCTCTTTCAAAGAAGTTGAATCTTGCGCTGTATGTACAGGCATGTGCGATAATAACCTTAAATCTAGAGGTGGTTGAACTGAACTTTCTCTTGAGAAGTTAGCTAAAGCTCCCCGTAATATTCGATCCGCTTCAAGAAATGAAATAGCGAGAACACATATTAATAATATCGACGAAAGACTTATAGCTGCCCATTGCACAGTGTATTCCCATGACGGTCTCGCAAGTGCCGCTGTGCAAGCTTCCAAAGAATGAGGAGGAAGAGTAGCGAGTAAATTAAGTATCACCATACCGTTCTCGATATCACTATCAGAACCCAAACTTGTAGATATCAGGAGCTTCCTTTCGATTCGTGACAAGGTGAAGTCTGGCGTAAATGCTATTTCCACCTTTTTTGTGGCATTTGGGTTCAATTTGAACGGCATGCAGTTCAGTACCTTGAAACCATACCCTTCGCATCGTAAACCGTTAATATAAAAATCGTAGACTTCTATAGGAAGTTCTCCTGTATTCCTTGCCATAAAGGATCTCTTTACTGTCAGATTTGGAACCGGATTTCGTTTAAATCGTTCTCCTATTATTCAGAAAAAGAACAAAATATATTAAGTTATTTTTTTTAATGTATTAGTTTATGTTAATTTATAATTATTAAATAGATGGTAATTTTTGGTAAAATGATTTCCATTTTTTCATTATGCTTGAACGGTAGAACGAGGGTAGAGAAACGTACATACGTTCACAATCTTTAAGATGTTTTTCCGCAAGTTCGAATAGTAAAGGCGTAGTAGAACCTGGCTTTCGATTTCCAAATCTAAACTGTGCATTTGCTCCTTGACCCATCACACGCAATACTTCCAAAATAGTCATGTTATTCCTACAATTATTGAAAATGAAGGAAGATTTATTATTCATTTCTTTATTTTGATGAATTTGGTGATGAAATTTACCTAATATATAAAAGTGCAGATGATAAAGATGGTGAGAAAGGTGTATATGATACTTGTACAGTTCTCGATTCCGAAGGTTTTAAATACAAGGGAATAGATTGTGATGCTACTGTAATGTCCCATTCTTTCTCGAACATTTCTCTATCTACTATACTTTCTTCTAACTTGAATTCTTCTGCAATTGTAGATCCACATTCTACACATGTAAATTTAAACCTATACATAAAAATATATTCATTCATATCATATGTTTTTGTTATAATTTCTCTATGTACAACACTTTATGTAGGGTGAAACAAACAAAGAGTTTATAACTTTTAGAGTAGATAGTATTTGTCAAACGATGAAAAAATGTCCTAATAAACATGGGTCAAAAAATTAACAGTTCCAAAGTTAAAAACAATTTGTTGTTTCAGTTAAGGTGACTGACTTTCTCGCTTCAGAAGCTATCATATCATATGGAAATAATATGAATATTTCTTAAAAGTATATGTACTCTTCAACAATTAATGACATAGGCGAATTACGTCAGAAAATATAAAATGCTAGTGAAATAGTTAGAACACGTCCAAGAATTTTTTAAAAAGTACACAATTTAATACAAATATGTCAAGCATGTGTGAAAATGGAAGGCGGACATCTAGAAAGCTTTCTGTAATCAGAAAAAGAAGAAATGATAATGTAATCCACTGTTTGAATATGGTACGATAGCTCCCGAAGCAAGTTTGTCGCTTTAATTGAAACTTGTTTATAACTTTGAAAATATTCATTTTTCAACCCATGTTTAATTAGGACTTTTTTTCATCATTTAGAAAGTACTATCTATCATAAAAGTTGAGTTTCACCCTGTATATATATTTGTTTATTTATTCAAAAAATACATACTTAGAAGGTAACGAATGATAAAGTCTTGTTCCTTGTGGATAATTCCAATCCATAACTAACTGTATTATTAAAGGAGTGATACTTGGATTGTACACTTTGATCGTGCTATAGGATGTATTTCCAATTTGCGTCAAAGGAAACACCAAAGCGACTTTATTTTTACTATTACCAAAACCAGTTAATAAACTCGGCCAATGTGGTTTTATATTTAAATAAAATTTGTGCCCGCGAACTTCTGTTGTATCTAAACGCATCGTAATATTGTCCCAAGAACGACCGCCTGTTGAATTAAGAAATCGTGTATATCTGGTATTTAATAAATTTAAATCAGAGTCTCTTGTATGTGAAGGTAGGACCAAGGTGTTTAACCACTGTTTACCAGCTGTAAAAAGATAAAAAGTATGAGTTTAATAATATAAGTACATGTACATATATAAACATCATTTAAATTACAGTGTGGATAATAAAATAACTGACCATTGCTATCCAATGATAAGCCTAAATAACAATGATGTTTACAAGCCACCGATGGTTCAATTCTTACTGAACCAATGTAATTTTCTCCTTTCGTTATAACAGGCATTGATGCTTCTTCTAAAGGTATGTATTTTATTCTGTTATCTTTATTTACTGGTGCGATTCGAGTTACCTGCATAGGCTTAACGAATGTTGAATATACCTTTACTTGCTGTACGCAAATTGATCCCTGCAAAATTATTACAATAGAAATTATTAAAAAAGATTTATCAAAAATTCAGAAAATTCAGAAAATTCAGATAAATCCACCAATAATTTGGTACAATATTCTAATCACTTACAGGGAAACAATCTGTAAAAATAAGTTTTTTCAAAGAAATTCTTCCATATGCAACCCGCATGTAAACTGGTAAAATAAATCTTTCATAAGTTGTTCTAACGAATACATCACCCACAATTGTATCTTCCTCAACCATTGGAGTTTTGACTTTAATTTTAAAAATGGCTAAGTGACCAGGTTTTATGTATTGCTAAAATTAAGTAATAATGTTTTATGATTATTATATTGTAATAAATATTTGTTATAATAGAATTATTACTTACATTACCCGTGTGACTGCATACAGTTATATTACGAAGTTCTTTATCCAATAAATCAGCAGGACCTTTTTGACAACCCATAAGTTCCAAAACTGCACCAGGCATGTTAACACCCCAACCATGTAAATCTATATTAATTGGATTTTGATTCTCCAAAGCAAAAATAGCCTCATTTTCAGTTCCACTTCCTACTGTGCCAAAATTCATCGTGCCTTCGTCACTTTCTCTTTCTTCAGGAACAATTTTCCTTACTTTACCATCATAACTTAACAATGGAACTTCAGTTACAGAAACGTTTGAATGAATTAAAATTGACGATTCCATTTTCACATTATCAGTTTTCCTATCTTTTGCGAGTTGTAAAGAAAATATATTAACTTTCTGCTCTGGTTTTATTACTCTTGGAATAAAATTTTTTATCTATAAAATGAAAGATATATATTTTAATTTCTAATTAAATTTTTTCTTGGAATTTTGTATTGTCATTGTAACTTACTGTAAAAAGTGTCTTTACATACGATGACATTGTGACATTTGTAATAGCTAATGGTAATTTAAACTTATTAACAACGCTAAAATTTCGTGTTTGATTAGATTGGAGAGAACAATAATGGGTAATTGATGCGTTTACTTCTAGTCCACCCTGTAGAGCTTGTGCTACCCATGGAATTGTTAGTTTCTGACTAGAACCACCAGGACCTATAGCTTTTATCACTAATTTCCCCTTAAAATGTTGTAATTCTAAACCAGTCTTCCCTAAAATAAAATAGTATATGTTATTATATGATATATTATATATACTGCAAAATTACGTACAGTCATAAATTAATGCTCCTATGGCAATCGGTATATCGGTATCTCCAGGAATTACCGCCTGCTCGAAATGAAGTTTTAATGCTTTAGAAACTGGCGTACTAATTATATTCTGTAAAATATATAAAAATTTGTTTGTTTATAATGATCCAAATACTTCATAAATTATATTAAAAAAATTATTTACCATAACTTTTATTGGTTTTTTTGCCGAATTTTTCAAAGCAATAGGGTATTGGATGGGAGGTTGCAGTGAGCCGCCCATACCTAAATTAATTACTCCAGAACTTCCACCCCAATGAAGACCAGCCCCACTTTTAACTTCGACTTCAACTGTTACAATAAGCACTTCTGAAGTATTGTTTACTTTAAGTCTGTAATTAAGATAAATATCAATAATTAAATCTAGAATAAGTAAAGATAACATTTGTAACACAAACCTAATGTATGCAGTATGATTTTTTTCTGTGTAAGCATTAAAATGTAATCTTATGATAGGCTTTGTCTGATATGGTGGAATTTCCCATAGTTCACGTGAACCTTCTGCTTCTCCTGATGGTAATTCTAGTTGAAATTCTCCACCACTACTATATACCTCTAATACCTTATTCATAAAATATAAAATACAGATAATTATTAAATAAAATAAAAAGTAAATAATTTTTAAAATATTATATACTTATATATTATATAATATATAACTTAATATTATATAATAATTTAAAAAATATATAAACAAATCCATACTTGTAAAGTTTCTGAGTGTGGATTGTGCATGTATATAAGTGGAGTAAATGTTGCATTTAAAGGTAATTTAACACCCACTACAGGTCTGAGTCGATATGGACTACTGACACTTATTCCTTTCACCTATGTGGAGATAAAATTATATTTTTAATAAAGAAAAATATATGTAGAATTTACAATTACAAATACAATAATTTGTGATTACTTGATATTTCACAGTTCCATCTGCTGTATGTATAAAAAGATGTATATCAATATCACCTTCTTCTCTGCCAAGAAAGATAACATCAAATGTTGTATTCCCCAATGGTGGAATTACCTATACAGATTAAATTGTGATAATGAAACTTATTGTATTTTACTTACATTGTTCTATAGTATTTTAAGATTAATTTATCAATCTTTCATTCCTTTTAGATATTTTCATTTCTTTTATCTCTTGAAAAATAGATATAAAACCTTACATCATAAAAAACTTACTTTGTTTCGAAAGAATGATGAATGGAAATGACGTGTATTTCCAGAAATTGATAAAAGGTGGATTGTTTTGTTGTGATCTCTATTAAACAAGATCACAGTTTCTTGGTGGGGTATACCAAGTTGTCTAGAAACAAAAACATCTTCATTGTATGTATATTCACCTATATTAATGTGACACAGCCAAAATTTATATACCTCTCTTTAAAGTCCAAAACATCTGGTTTGAAATAAACATAAGACAATAAATCTTGTGTTTTATCTTCATCTGATGTTGTATCCCTTAAAAATCAGTTTGAAAATTTTAATATATCTAATAGTAATTTTCAAATGTATTTGTAATAGTGGAAATTGAAAATAGGAAAGGTATGAGAAAAATTAGTTTGAAGTAATCACAGTTAGTAAAGAAGTGTTTAGAATTTAAAAAAGCTGTTATTTAAATGTATTACTGTAATAAAACAATTAAAATATTTTACTAAATAATTAAAATCATTGTATTTAATAACATATCTTTTTTACATTTTGAACTATTATATCGTTCTTGTGCTATCATATTAAGACAACTAATTAATTAAAAATCCTAAATATCTATCTTTTATATTTTTTACAATTTTTAGCCTTGCATGAAGTAAAAAAGAGATGAATGGAAAATTATAGTACTGTACATAAACATTTTGAAACTGAAGAAGGAAACTTATAATGAAAACCTTTCCTACTTTCACTCACCATTATTTTAATGAGTATTATGCTTACCCAGCCCCCTGTACTGTATTAGTAAAATCCTATAAAATAAAAATTTAACATTATATAGAATCATATATTATTCGTTTTAGAATGTTAATATATATTTTTAAAAAATAAAAAAATTTCATTAAAATATTTAGAGAAAAATACTCATTGCAGTCAATTTTATATTTGAAAATTTGTTTATTTGAAACTATCTATTTAATGCAAAAATTCTGGTTTTCTTCTCTAATCTAATGTAATCTAATGGAATCTAATATAAGATAAGACAATTTAGATAAGAAAAGAAATGCAACTAACCTTATGCATAGACATAGGTATGTTGTCCAAAAGGTATTGGACATCATTGTCATCCTGTACGAAGGCTATGAAACATTTCTTATTAGATAAAAATCTTAAATAAATTATCAATTTTTTATACAGATTATTTGTATCAAAAATTATGAAATATAAATGATATAAAAGCATCATAAGTTATAAAATATTACTTCAGAAATATATTAATCATTTAGAGAGATTTGATATAATAATAATCAGATTCATCATTAGAAAACAGTTATTAATTGGTAAATATTGTCATTCATTAATATCATTAACATAAAATTTTATGTACGTCATATTATACTTTTACATTCATGAAGTTTCTATGCACATGTATGACATAAAATTTTTGCTAACAATTCCTTACTTATCTCCTAAAACATAATATCATATCAACATTTTATCTACTACAGTATAATACTACAAACATTGTAAATCTCTGTCATTATAATTGACAATATGCTCACAATATAATGATAACTACAAAATAATAAAGAAAACCTTGTATTTGTGCGAATACATGAATTAATTTATAATTCAACGACGTGAAAAAGGAAACTATCAATAAACATACCATAAAGTATCTTTGTTAACAAGGAAGTAAGTACAGATCCTTAAATTTTCTTGGAAAAATGAGAATTTATTGACTTTTAACAAGCGCATAGGACTTTGTATTAACATGAAATTATACTTCAAGTAAACGTCTGATCGCATATCAAACAACAGTACAGAAACGTTATTTAAGATGTATATTATTGTGGCGAAATGAAGATAATTAAAATAGTATAAATATACATTTACCATTATTGTGCCCATGTAAGGATGGTCGAATTTGTGACGTCAACTCGAAAAACGTTAACAAGAAGATACAATAAAGTACTTTTAACTCAGTCATAATAATAGTTTTCACTGTGTTGTTTGCTGTTTTGTCTTTAGCAGAAATGAAAATCCGCTTTCGGCCATACTTTTGCCACTATCGAATTCTGGAGTATCGATTCTACTTCCGTCCGATTTGAAACCTTTCCACAGATAAATTTCATACAACCAATCTGACGAAGATGGATTATATATGTATTATCTCTATATCTTATTGTTATATCAATATATCATTCGTATATTAATCTCTGATATGTTAATTTCTCGATTATTTCGTTTTTTTGTAAATAGTTCAAGTTCTCAAAGTAATCAAACAATCACGTCATTTGATTCATCACTTATAATTTATAGGTGGGTAAAGACTGGCAAGTTTATAATTAAAAGTTGTGGTTTTTCATTCTATTTCAAAATATATATTGGTAATTTGTGATTTCATATATTTATATGCATATGTTATGATGATTTCGAAATGATACTTATATTTGATTTGTAGAATGTACGTTTATTATTCCAGAATTGATTATACAATTTAAAATATTGGCTCATGTAATTTTGTTGACTTTTATATTTACAAATATCTACGTAAAAATCGCAAGTAATATTTTAGAACCTTATTATAAACTATCCAATTACGTTACTTTATCGTGAGATAGTTGACAACTTCACGGTTTCTTTTGAATGTTTTATTGAAGTTTGAAGTTGATTTTATATCGTTTAATATATTAGTTGAATAAATGAACACGATTGATTGTTTAATACTAACTTAAAAAGCTATTTTTGTAAGTTTTAAATAAATATTATACGTAGTTTGTTCAATGAATCTGAACAAGGAAGGTAGGAAAATTCATGTGATCAATATCTAGGGGAAACATAGGAAACCCTAGTATTTAATTTATTTCGAGCCAGTTCAAGCTTTCAAATATGAAAGCTCTATCTGCACATGTGTTGCATATAACCTAACAAGTAAATAAGTAAAAAAAGTATTACATTACTACGGTGAACATTTTATGTTTTAAAGAATTTTATATATTGGGCATTTTAATATAAAAATTTTACTAATTTGGAAATAGACATTCAAAATGCGGAATACTAGTATGTAGTGTATATGTTAAATTATTAATAGAATTATCATTAAACAGATGTTTAATCAATCCCTATTCTAAATAAAATAGGCAATAGAACTGAGAAAAAGAAACTTTCTTGGATATGTAGGAAGAAGATAAAATCACAGAAATCAAAGAAACCAACACAAGGGATAGATGACAATACAGATGAAAATAAGAAACCTAGGATTATTGTACGCAATATACCATTTAAGGTTAGTGCACTTTTCAATATTGAATAAGAAATATATTTTTATATTAGCAAATTCATATTTATTTATATCATTAGACAACTCCAGAAGATGTGAAAAAATTGTATGAACCATTCGGAGAAATATTAGAAATAAATTTTCCAAAACGAACAGATGGTTCCCCAGTTGGATGTTGTTTTATTCAATTTAAACAGCTAAAAGATGCCTCAAAAGCAATATTTAGTACAAATAAAAAGGAATTTCTTGGTATTGTTCTATTAAGAAATAAAAATTACCAGTATTGATAATTTAAGTAATAATTTGGTAATGATAATGTGTTAAAAACATATTTTTAGGTAGAATAATAAATAGTAGTTGGGCTGTTTCAAGATCAAAATACTGTGAAAAGTTGAAAAAAGAATCAGAAAAAGCAGAAAATTTGGATAATGAACATGATACAAGTGAGGGTACAGAGAGAAATCAAGATAAAAAACACGAAAATAAACAAATGAAACAGGATGAAGATGAAGAAGATCCATCTAAACAGGAAACATTATTAGAAATAAAAAGGGAAAGGAGAAGATTGCTCAAGGATAAAAATAGAAAAAAGAGAGCAAGAATTGTAATAAGAAATTTATCATTCCAGGTAAGATTATGGTAAAAATTTACATTAGTTTTTCTTTTAAAAGATTTGTATTTTTCATCATAATTGTAGGCAACTGAAGAAGATTTGAAAAAACATTTTTCTCCATACGGAGCAGTAGAAGAAATCAGAATTTTGAAGAGAAGTGACGGCAAAAATATAGGATGTGCATTTTTACAATTTGAACATGTACAAAGTGCAGCTAAAGCTATACATTATACAAACTTACAACCACTTCTAAATAGACCCATTATAGTTGATTGGGCAGTATCTAAAAATAAATTTGCACAAAATAATTTTGAAAATAAACAGGAAGATGAAGTTAGAGTAAAGGTGGAAGAAGAGAGTGACATAGAAGATACAGATAATACAAAACAATTAAGTTTAAACGGAGAGTTAGGGAGGTGAGTAAATTTATAATTTTAAAGAAAGGATATGCAATTTTGTATTTTAAATACTGTTTTAAACATACAACTAAGATGTAACTAAACAAAATGTAATTGCAGCGAGGATGATAAATTCGATATTGTCACAGAAAATGTTGAATTTGATAATGATTGTTTAGATGAAGTAGGAACAGACAATGAAAATGAAGTATCTGGAAACAATGAAGAAAATGAAGACGAAGAACAAGGAAAGATAGATGTAAAAGAAACAAAACCACGTTTCAAATCTCATGATGTTTCTGAAGGAAAAACCATATTTCTAAAAAACGTACCATTTTCAATAAAAAATGATGAGTTGAAGAAATACATGGAACGATATGGACCTATTTATTATGCTCTCGTATGCATAGATCCATTAACTGAATTTTCAAGAGGTACAGCATTTGTTAAATTTAAGGTAAATTTTTATGAAATATATTCTATTCTTTTCATAACAGAACTTATATTTTCATAAAAATTCGATTGTAGAATGTTGAAGATGCTGAAAAGTGTTTGTCAGCAGGGAATGAACTGCAAATGGAAGATCAAATACTTGAAGCACACAGAGCATTGGATAGAAATGAAATCGAAAATAAGGCAAATTCAAAACAATATAAACAGAAGGATTCTAGGAATTTATATCTTGTAAAAGAAGGAGGTATATATTATATAAAATAAAAAAGGAAGGGGAAAAATTTCTTTTAGTAATAATTTTGTATAATATTAGAGATTAACTGATAAGTAAATTTTAATTTTTTAGTTGTATTAGCTGGAAGTTCAGCTGCAGTTGGAGTTTCAGCGACAGATATGTCAAAACGGTTGCAAATAGAACGGTGGAAATCACAGATATTGCGAAATTTAAATATGTTCGTGTCCAGAGTGCGACTTGTTGTTCATAATTTACCAGCTACGTTAAATGACGATAAATTCAGAAAAATCCTTGAGCGTCATAGTCCTCCTACAGCGGTTATAAGAGAGGTATTTATTGGGTTACATAATTCCAACTTAAATATTTAATGTTCAATAAACTTAAGTTAGAAAATTAATTTTTAATTTAATTTTATAAAGGCACGTATTATGCGAGATCCAAAAAATGTGGATTTGAAGGGAGTGTGGAAATCGAAAGAATATGGATTCGTTTCGTTTACGAAACATGAAGATGCACTTGAGACTTTGAGAAGTGTGAATAATAATCCAAGTATATTCACTCCTAAAAGGGTACATAATATATAAATAACATCAATAATATAAATATAATTTTTTTCTAAATTATACTGTTATATATCTCATATTTTTATTTATTTAGAGACCAATTGTATCCTTCTCAATTGAAAACCGAGTAATGGTGAATGCCAAACAAAAAAGACTTCAGAAAAGTCGCGAAAATAATCCTCTTTGGTCAGGAAACAAAGTTAAAACGAAAGGAGAAGATACAAACCAAGAAGTTGCAGCGAAACGGCTAAAAACTGAAAATGAGGACAAGTTTAATATAAAACCGTACACCGGAATGGTTGGAAAACCTGGTGAAAATAAATTACGGTCAAAACACAATTTAAAAATTCAAGCAATGGTGCATAGTCAAGCAGTAAAAAAAGAGAAAAAGATCAAAAAGTCTTCTAAAAAATTAGAAATGAAAAGGAAGCAAAAAATTGCAGATAGAAATGAAGTTAAAGTAAGCATTTTTTAATCTATAAAACTGAAGATTGCATAACAATTATTTATATTTTTTAATTGAGACTTTTTCTTTACAGCCAAAACAAAGAACGAAAGTAAACCACGATGATGTGAATTTAGAGAAACTCGTAAATAAATACAAAGACAAATTAAAATCGATAGAATTGAAAAAATCTAAATGGTACGAATCATAGAATTTAATTGTTACAATAGGAACATTACGATAAGAAATTGTACTGAAAAGCTAATTTCTGTATACACATTATAAAGAAAAATAAAACGTTGTAAGGTTTTTATTGTAAAACTACCTTTATACATCTTTTTATTTTAAAACTTAAAAAATAAATATTATGGCATTTTAATTTAATCCATGTGAGATTGTACAAAATAATAAAACATTTAGAATTCCCGCCATTCACGTGATACATTAGAATTCTCCCAATAAGTGATGCCCAAATCGTTTGTAACCAATAGCATTGGTCTACAAAATAGAAAGGTTCCAGTTTAAAGATTGTACCTTGTAATAGTTGGAAAGGATATTAAAGTCCATTCTAAAATTATACAGTTCGTATTATATAAAATATGTATAATATAACGTAAAATTATTATGTATACATATTATGTGAAATACGTAAATACGATTTTGATTAAAATAAAATAAATTGCTCTTATTTCAATTTTAACTACATCTTGAGAAAATTTAGAGATGACTAAAGTCCTTGAGAAATGTTTGATACTTGGCCAGATGTCTTAAGGAATAAAAGGGCTGGTTACGTACTCGTCTCGATCGAAAGTGTTCCCATTCAAAAGTAGTTCATCAAGCGTGATGCATGCCTATATAAAGTAAAATGTTGAATAATAACAAGTGACAATTAAACTTATGTGTCAGGTTTCAAAAAAAATTTAATGTTGATTGAAATGTGCGATATTTTATTCAAACGGAGCTTTTGATTTACTGAAATCAGTGATGGTGATAATATGATTCATTTCAAATAAAGTCGTGCAATTTCAAATTGTGGATAGAGTAGATAGAAATTGTCATAGTAAATGTGCGTGGAATAAAAATTCAATTTTATACGTTGTGAAGAATTATATCTTTATTCTGGTAAGCATCAATGAAATTTTATTTAAAATATAGGATAAAGAAATTATTCAATATGAGCTGTTACTTTCAAAAAATTTTTGAATTTAACATTTGGAATCTCTATTCAGCATTACTGTATACAAGGAACGAAATTCCAATATACATGTACAATCAAGATTAATATTAGAACGATTAAAGTGCTCAAAATCTAATTTATTGTTTTTTATAGAAATTTTATAAATTTACAACGATGTACTTAGAAAAAATATTAAAAAGGATTCATGACGCTACAATTTACCGGTCTATAATCGCATGCAGTAACTTTGGTTAGAACATTTTGCTTTGATTTTTCATATTGATATCTATACAGATTGAATTGACTGAATTCGCCTGAAATCGTAATAGGGATACTCCGTTACAATTAGCTGACTGATAGTAAAAAATATATATTTTACAAGTCCTTCGAAATCTTTCATCTTTTTATCATAATGCCTCTTAAAAAATTCATTCTTGTTTGATATATTTCATAAATTACGAGACACGTTGTATTTCGTGAAACGACTTCTGCGAACGATTCTGGTAAATAGCACAAAACAATTACGCCGCATGGTTTCACTTGGAAGGGCTACTGTGGTTTTCACAACGCAATTCGTTTGTTATGGAAAAGAAAGCAAGCATAGTTTCTGCGTTTCATTATTTATTAATTTATCATGTAAAGAAACTAACAGCAGTCTGCAAAATTTTAATGTAAAAAGTCTACTATAATTTTTCTACGTTACAGACTAAAGATGAGTATCTTGAATCGCAAGTTTATCAAATTTGTAAAACATACCATTGAATCATCAAGTACTATTATTAGAACTATAGAAACTTTGACAACAGAAATCGAGGAGCAAGATTGGTCGCGGTGTCGTCCTTATACCGAAATTCCTGGTCCCAAACCAATTCCCTTCTTGGGTAATACGTGGCGATTTATACCATATATAGGTATACACTGATTTGTCATAGGTAGATTACATAATATTCAGAAAATGTAATGGGAGAACACCGAAATACAATTTCGGTTCATGTTATATAACTATAGCGCTACAAACATATTTAAGACGATTTCTGTGTATTCTGAACATACAAGATGCGTTCGTTTCAGGTAACTTCGAGATCCAGGCGGTGGATCAAGTATCGAAGAGATTATATAAAGAGTATGGAGATATTGTGAAAATAGAGGGTCTGTTAGGCAGACCGGATATGGTTTTCATCTACGATGCAAACGAAATCGAGCGTATCTTTCGGCAAGAAGAGAGGATGCCATATAGACCTTCGATGCCGTCCTTAAATTACTACAAACATGTGCTTAGAAAGGAGTTCTTCAGAAATAATGCCGGCGTAATCGCTGTGTAAGCTCTGTATCATTTTTTTGTATATATTTTTACTAATTTTCGAAAAAATTATTATTTATTTAATTAATTATTAATTATTGTTAAATACGAAGCGTCTATCGGAACGGTTGTATTTTAAATACATATTGTTATAGGACCATTTATAGCAACACTCTGTGTTCGAATGGAAAATGTAATACAAAACAATCTTAAGAATTTCTTCGATACTTCATTTAGCAAAAATATTTATATAGTTTTTTTCACAAATAAAGACTTCAAAATGACGAGTTTCGTTCAAATTTTTCAGTGGTACTTTTACTTAATAGTACTTTTGAAATATCATAAATAGTATCTCTACTACAAGATAACGGCATAGTATTATGTAATATAACGGAATAATTCAATACTAGAAGTTGAATGAAAGTGCGCTATATTTACACTCATCTATGAGTTCACACAACTTCATCATGTATGCAAACCTCATTAAGTACCATAATGGTCAAATATTGAAATTACAGATTATCTAATGGTGTTGTTTACCCTTTTGGTTAGCAAACTACTATGATAGCAAATATTTGCTACGTATATTGGATTTGTGCTAAAGCGTGCTAACGCTTTTGGGAACGTGCTAACTAGAAATCGCTATGCTCTCGTTTCTGTACACTCTTCAACTTTGTGAGCTTCCATCACTCTTTACTATTTATGTGTCAATTACTTTAATGACAAGATTCATCCATCTTAAACAAATATTATGAAAATACAATGCAATAAGCATTCATCCATCTAACTCGTGTGAAAAAGTTACAACATAAATAGAAACGGAAACCAGACGAAAATTAGGACAAGAGTCCAAACAAGGGGTGGCTTTAAGTGTTACGCATACTGTACAAGACATGTTACTTGTTAGAAAGTAAATCTTGTGCAATCGGATATTGATGCACGTTATGCTATCATTTAATGTATTTGCTGCATTTAATGTAACCTCTTTTCCTAATATTCGCGTGACAACACACGCACGTACACATAGTAATGCCTTAATTTGTAATTATCTCACTCACCCGGATATTCTTGTGTAATAACACTTCACTTTCGGCCAGACCGAAAATTATATTGGATTAACAAATTACATATTTAGTACTTAGTTATTTAGTATTATTATTAGTTATTATTTAGTAAGTCACTTAGTTATTTATAAATTAATGTATTAAATTTTTTCGTAATATATGCGTGTTGTATGAAAAATAGCGAACTTTTTATCTTTTTATATTATTTTTATATTTTACATACCTGTTCTTCCAGTTTCGAAATTTTTAACATTCATTTTGTATGCACATTTTGTTTTATTCATTATGTATGCACGATCTTTTGAATATGTACACTAAATGTCATGGTCTCAATTTATTTTAATTATGTACATATTTCTCAATGTATTAAACAGATTGACTTTCTTGTTTATCAATGACTTTATCGAAGTCATTCCAAATATCTATTAAATTTCTCAATGTCGACTTACGAGAAATAGAGCAGAACCTTGAAGACTGCGTTACTGTAGATTCTCTTTTCACCTTGGTTTCATTGAACTATATTTGATGATTAGTAAACACGACAATATTGATTATTACAGATCATCAATGAATAAATTAATTCAGAGTGATGTAATGAGATTTGCAGTCTCTTTCATATATATTGCAAATATTCATGAATGTGTCTAGTAAATAGTCAACTATGCACATGATTTATCATGCTAAATACACGGTGTAAAATACATAATAAAAAAATTTCATTAAAAAACGCAAACATTTAAATTATATCTTTTTACAATTTATTTAACAATATCCAATATTTTGTTAAGTTGTGAATAATTTTTACAATAATAATTCTTTTGCATTCCCAATAGTTTAAAAAACAGTTACATGTATACATTACAAAAGTGTTCATTATCTAATTTTTTTCATTTTCCTCTCATTCAAATTTCGTAAATTGAAGAAAGGAAAATGGTTGACGGCAACAAAAATAGTAATGAAAGCGATTGTTGCAGGCATGGTGAGAGCTGGTACAATTTCCGGAGCAAGGTGCAACAAGTAATGTTACAACCACGAACAGCAAGAATGTACATTAGCGCTATCGAAGAAGCGAGTCTAGCATTTCTTCGCAGGTTCGCTGGCAAACAATCATCTTGATAGCACCTTACCTTTCACTTTTTCCTGCTGCCCCTGTTTTCGTTCAGGCATAATGTATTAGATACTCTAGAAAATTCGTCATTGTTTATCCGGCTGTATATTCTATCTTAAGACAGATTGTATAGGTTGTGTCTATATTGCATAATTAGCTTGTCTGATCCTACGCAATAATATGTTAAAATACTCTATTATGATAATTATTAGAAAATACAACCCTATTGTAATGATAATTTAGAAAATATTTTAATAAAGAACCACACGAATTTTCTGGAGTATCTATAATATGCAGGATATTGAGGTAATTTTAGAATTTTTACTTTTAGAATTAGAAGAATACGGGATGAAGATGACGAGGTGCCTGATGATTTTCTGAATGAAATACACAAATGGTCACTAGAATGTGAGTAATAAATGGATTATGCTGATGATTTCAAACATTTAAGTTTACTCTTTATTTAAATAAACTTTCACGTTACCGAAAATGTTTTTAGTACCTTTTTTTTATAGCTATTGCCCGTGTTGCATTGGACGTTCGATTGGGTTGTTTGGATGATGATGCTAATGTTAAAACTCAGCAATTAATTGACGCAGTTACAATATTCTTTAAGAATGTCGGAGTCTTAGAATTAAAGATTCCATTTTGGAAATTATTCAATACACCTACGTGGCTGCAATATGTGAACGCCCTTGACACCATAGTAAAGTGAATTTCAATAAAATATAATTACAAAACAACTAAATTAAAAAATATGCAAAATATAAATGAAAAGTATCCTTATGTCCAGCATAACGTCTAAATACACAGTGGCCGCTCTTTCAAGGATAAAAGAAGTAGAGAAATCTGATAAGGAACAGTCCCTTCTGCAAAGAATATTGGCTCTTGAAAATGATACTAAATTGGCTACTATCCTTTCTCTTGACCTATTTTTAGTTGGTATTGATACAGTGAGTAGCTCAATAAAAATTGGAATTTACTACTTTTAAATATCAAAGTTGCGAAACACAAATACTATTTATGTTTTTTTTAAACATAAGTACGCAATATTAAATTTCTAAATCCTTAAATTTTATTTTAAGACTTCCAGTGCGGTAGCATCAACTTTGTATCAATTAGCTTTGCATACTGACAAGCAAAATCTCGCTTATGAGGAAGTCTGTAACGTGCTACCAGATAAAGATATGCAGCTTGAAGGGAAGCATTTGGATAAATTGAAATACTTAAAGGCGTGCATTAAGGAAACTCTTAGGTTTGCGTGACTACCGTTAATTCTTTAGGGTCTTAATCTTATTAGTAATTCTTAGCCTTCTTGAGAATTCAAGTCAAGTTGCTTTTAGACCAGAAGTAACAACTTTCACACCGAAGTATTTAAATTGGTTGTAATATGTTAATAAAAATACTATATAAAGAAATACTATATTAGTTTTTAATGAAAGAATAATTGTTTTCACTAGGATGTATCCAGTGGTTATTGGTAATGGGCGATGTATGACCAAGGACACAATAATCAAAGGATATCGTGTACCAAAAGGCGTAAGAAAAAATTCTTTCTCAATTTAATTTTATTGTATTAATTTTAGCATAATTACTAGTAAAAATTTCATAATTTTCATAATAACTACTAAATTGCTGAATGGACATTTCTTATCACTATTATAATATAAATAAAAATTGGTTAACACAGGTGCAAGTAGTTTTCCAACATTACGTAATAAGTAATCTTGAGAAGTACTTTCCACGCAGCGAGGAATTCCTTCCAGAGAGATGGTTGCAAAGTGACGGTGTGTGCCACAAATTCGCATCGCTTCCTTTCGGTTATGGAAGAAGAATGTGTCTCGGTCGACGTTTCGCCGAACTTGAGATGCTCGTTGTTATTAGTAAGGTAATAATTAATACTTAATTATTTTATTATATATTTAAAAGCACAAGTTTTTTGTTATGGTTAAAAATATAAATAAAATATAAATAATAAAACTCCTGAATTATACAAAAGAAAACAACAGAAGATAGAAAATAAGTACCTCTTAATCTTGTAGTTTTGTTACCATAGATTGGATGCTTAGCTTTGACTATAGCCTCCGGCTAACTTAGTTTTTCAATTATCACAGTGAATTCCCATAGACAATGAACATTCACCTCAGCAGCTGAATCTTTGTTTCAGTGCGAAGATACAATGTGTCTTTTTAGACTGTCATTAATTTGCCACACAAATCTCACAGTAATTTGTACCGTTACTAGGATGTACGAAACATGCTCATAAGTTTCTTTTCGTTGATTCTTTTGTTGCTTTGTTCCTATATTAATTTAACATTTATAATTTTCTCAGGGATAGATAAGTATGTAGTATGTAACTCTTTACACAAAAAATACTTAAAAGCAGTTATTACATTTTGCATCATCAATTATCGTTTATACAGACATGCAACTTCCTTTGTAGATATTAAATAGTAATAATTTCACACATCATTTCAGATTTGTAATCTGCTTCATGGTTGATTAAAGAAATATTATAAATATAGAACTGAAATGATATTATAATGTGTGTTCACCTGGATTCGATCTATAATAAATTATTCCATTAATTTTATGGCTCCTATAAGTTTTATTATCTTTCACTTGACGATCCGACAAGAGAGAAAGTGGCAATAAAACAAAATGTGGTCTTTTGAATTGGGGATTTTCTTGTATTTTATTGCACGAGCTTGCAATTTTCCTATACCTGGAGAAATGTCAAATTACTCTCTGCTATTTTGATAAATTTTTTTGATTTTTTAGGAAAGTACTGTGACGTTTATACTTTATTATATGTATATAAATAAGAAGGCACAACTTTTTTGCATTAGAATCAAAAATAATAATTTATTGTGTTAATATATAGTAATTTTTTGTTTCAGATTTTGCAACGTTACAAAATAGAGTATCATCACGAGAAATTAGAGTATTACATCAATCCTATGTACACGCCTAAAGGATCCTTAAATTTAAAATTTATTGACAGATAATGATTTTTAAGTGTATGTACAAACGATATGTTTTTTCCTTTACTTTTTATTGTCTTTATTGTCATAAAATCAAAAGAATACTTTTCTAGATGGTCACTATCTCTGAAGTACTTTGAATTTGAGTTCACCGTCGGGAGCGTACATAAATGTAACTTTGTATTTAAGTGGTTTATGATGGTATTCCAATTTGTAAGATCTTATCAGCTGAAAATGAATAAAAGAAATAGTATTTATACATTTAATACCTCAAATGTATTATGATGATAGCTAAACTTATATATATATTATACAACAGCAACTTTTTCATAAAAGCTTTTTTTTTTTTTGGAAAATGTAAATTTTTTTTTTAATAATTTACATTCACAATTTGTCCAATTTGGACATTTGGGGGAATTTTTTTTATAAAAGTGGAAAACATTTTTTGTACGTACTTTGGCAAGCAGAACTTGTATTTCTAAATCGGCAAATCTTCTTCCTAGACACATACGTGCGCCATGACCATAAGGTAAAGATGCAAAAGGGTGCAAAGTTTCGTTAGAAGATTCTTTTAGCCACCGCTTTGGCTTAAACGTTTTTGCATCTGTTACATATTGTTTCATATTTCCCGTTACCACAGTTGGGAACACGACTTGCACCTACAATAAGATAGTTATGACGCCAATATGTTACAATAAAGTGCACGGTAGATATATCGCTATTATTAAACGAGCTATATATCTGTATATGTACTGTAAACCTGTACCGACCCCCTTTGGTACTCTATAGCCGCAAATTGTGGTGTTATTTTGTAATGTTCTACCGTTTCCAATCACTGTAGAATATACTCTAAAACAAATACGATATTTTTGTAACGAGAAATTATATAGTATTCTTCTAGTGTTACATTTATTCATGCAATTTAGGTGCTCGTGAAGCGATTAATTATACCGGAAAACTTCACGAATAAAGGCTTTCATATAAATAGCTTTATCGAGATGACTCGTAGTAAGAGGTACAGATGGATCAGGAAGAATTTCTATAAGCTCCTGATAAATTTTTTCCTGTTCTTCCGGTCTAGTTGCCAGTTGATACAATATTGAACAAACAGCCATTGAAATCTGTAATACAACACTAATATTTAATATTCTGTATATTAAATCTTCCGTAATATAACACAAAAGTACTCGTTTTTACGTACAGTATCTATTCCAACCAAAATCAAATCTAAGGCCAGAATATAAGCCACTTTAGGGTCAGTTTCTTTCGCTAAAATTCTTTCCACCAAAGACAAGTCAAACTCGTCAACAGATTTTTTTGTTTTCAGTCTCTCCATCGCTGCATCGATGTATTTCATACATACTCTGGTGAACGGATAAATTTTATTTAAAAATCTTATAATTCTTATTATATTATATATATAGTTATAATTCTTATTATATTTTAGTGAAAATAACAGTAAAATTTCGCTTACTCGATGAAGTAATCCATGTTTCGTACGTATCGTGACCACAGAGGGGTGGGTACGTATCTCCAGTAAGGAGCTTTCAATTCAAGCACTGCTACGTTCCTCAAAGCAAATTTGGCCGCATCGATAATCCTTTGAGGCTCCGAATCCGGTGTCAGATTATCCGATAAGCATCCTAATCTCACGTCAAGGGCGACACGACCTATACCTGTACAATTAAAGAGAACGATTAACTTTTACTTTCATAAGATTAAAATTATAGACGTATAAGCAACAATTTTTATACCAACATTCTAGAGCCCATTTGTGTATTTCGTTATCAAAGTCTGCTGGCAATTCATCATCTTCTCCTTTAATCTCCTGAATTCTGAAAACAATCATCGATCACGTCTTTGTGCGATTCTGTAAGTCGTGTTGTATCTTAAATTTTTTTTATAAAACATCTCTACTTCTTTTTTTATCTTTATATATCAGTTTATTTACTTCTATCTATCCAGATTAAACAGAATACCGAAAGCTTTCGCTTATAAATTCGACAATTCGATAATCTTCAACAATTAAATTAATTTAAAATCGAAAAGTTACGTGTCTCGCTGTGTTTATGAGAATGCAAGCTCACCTTTGTATGAAGTCAGACGTAACCATCTCAATAGGCGTTATGTATTTCCTCACCGTTTGCGGTTGGAGAACAGGTTTCTGGACTCTTGTACGAAATTCTCTCCATGGCTCGCCGTGTCTGCAAAGAAGTGTAAATATTCTATTATGTCATCCGTTATCGACGCGTTACCTCATTCCTTCTACGCGTAGTGTTTTATGAATGGTTTCAAGGTCAAGGAAAACCACTCGTGGTTAGCAGAAGGTTGACATAAAATATAATTATAAACGGGCAATATTGGTATAGTTCAAACAAGTGATCGTGCTAATGCTAATGCGCTTTTTAGAACGCGCAATGCATAAGCAAACTTCTTCTTTAGTGTCAGAGTCCGTTGAACAATACATATAACTTGTTAATTATTCAGAAACTTCTTTAATAACGAAATTAACAGTTGATCGTTTGCGTATCAATTTTAATCAAGTTTTAGTTCGTTGTTTTTCCCCTGTACTATAAACAGCAGGTATTAAAGACAAAAGATTCCTAGGTGTATACATTATTATGTACAAAATATTCGCAATTCAAATGACGACTTTCTCAGTTAACAAATTAATGGCCACAGCATCTATTTCACGATTTATCATTTACGACACGTAATGTTAATATTTGAGCTGTGGCTATTTGAGTGAATAATACTGCAGGTGGGCGAGAGAAGACCATAATTATAATAGATGCGATTGACGAATGACACACCTGAAATACGAAATGCATACAATATAACTGCTCTCATAAGAAGCAATGTACGTCTTTCATTGCACCAGAGATGCACCCGTTGTAACCATAGTTTTAATGAACTTCTTATTTTTCAAATCATCATTGTTATTCAAACAGATTTCGTGATATAGAGCACTACTTGAGTACTAATAATGGAGAGACCGCTCTATTTTGTCATCATCACATCCTATAATATCATGTCTACGTACACTCCAACGACACCAGGAAGACTTCCAAAAAAATCTTTCCTCACGACGCTCTTATAATGCACCAGACACGGCATAGATGGCCTAAATGGAGTTGGTCCTTCCTGTCTATAAATCTTCTCGATCTCGTCAGCGTCGTAAACGAACAACAGATCCGGTCGACCTATTAAACCAGTCAAACGAACGATCTTCCCGTACTCATCGTAGAATATCTGCGACAATTTCGCCACGTCTGATATTTGGTATTGGCCGATTATTGGAAATAATCGCCAAGTATTTCCCAAAATTGGTACCGGCTTTGGTCCTGGTATGTCTTCGTATGGCTTCACTTCGATCGTTGCATCGTGATCGACCGTGCATTCCCTTGTCGTCGAGGTCACTGCACCTGTACGAATGCATGGAACTGGACAATGAAAAGTCTGGAAGACGGATGCACTTTGAATTCGATATGAAGGTCGAACGCACTGCCAATGTATTTCGAAGGTCTTCAAGGAAATTAAACGAACTACGTTTTGTACGAAGATAATAGAAATATTTAAAGAATTGTTGCTAAAATCATTCTTCACACTTTAATTAATATTATTATATTATATTATATTATAATATAATAATAATTTTGTGAGAGAATCTTATTCTAAATTCATTATTGGATAAATTATATGGAATAAAAGATATTCTATTTTTTTATTACATGTATATAAGACATAAATAATCATTCTCTATACTGATTACATTGAATCCATTTCGAAAGTAAGTATTAAGAGACCTTAGCGTGACATTTATACAACCTTGAATTCGTTTCGAGGCAATCAAAAATCAGTGATCACAAACAGACAGGCATGAGATTTCATTTATGCTTCTAGAAAAGAAAATTGCAAGCTACATTTCAAGTGAAAATATTCTACCATCAAGACTGAGTAATTTTCATTAAAAAAATGTTTTCACTTATTAATCTATTCAAAAGAAATTGCGTGACATGATTTAAAAGCTGAAGTCTGTATGTCGTGCTTTACGCTGAATGCCTTTCAATGAAGATGATATGATAATAATATTCAAATGAATGTAAGAAAGCGGTCATTTGTTACGTTATTTTCTTACCTGTGCATAAAATTCTTCGAAGGTCACCTTGTGATTGTGAGAGCCGGCGTACCAATAATAGCTGTCGTGTCATTCTACTAATCCAAATAAAGATGTGATTACTTTATTATATATATATTTATCGTATATTATTACTTTATCATATTATTATTTATTATTAATATCATATACTTTTGTAGAAAAAGTTAATAATCGTTATTTGATAGTAATAATGATTCGAGTAATAAAAAAATATACTTTTACGTGGTGCATTAATGTTACTCCCCACGTATATCAAAAGAAAGGAAATCAATTTCTTCGCCTGTCTCTATACTGTATATTAAAGAGAACCCGCTTTCACTCTCATGTCTCGCGGCTTCTAGCTTACCCTTTTTATGATTACATCCTATACAATTATTTTAAAATGGTGGATATTCTAGACATTATTTCTTCCCAAATACGACGAAATATGTTATAGATTATATTCTAAAACAAGTAAAAATATTTAAAGTGAAATTATTAAATATCTACGATAAAATACTAATACGGATTAAACAGTAACATGCTGGAAATTAAGCTATTCATTATTATTCATTTATCAAAACATTTGACATGTTTCACACAATAATTATATGATATGATTTTCTTCTTTCAAAATTTCCCATGTATAGAAAGTTTAGCGATTTTGTAAGTTCATTAAAGTTTAAATATTGTTCTCTTCGTATTCCCCTTTTCCATATAATTTTTCGATAATGTTTCAAACAACCTCTATTATGTGTAACATTTATTTTTTTATTTATACCCATGGAAATCTTGATAAAGTTCTGCGAGAAAAAAATAGAACACTCTGTATACATATTTGGTACGTTTCATTTTATTACACCCTATATATAAATATTGGACTGACAACAACGCAAGTACATAATGACAGTTCCGAGGATACCTGCAGTTATACCCATAAATAATATCCTCACCTGAAATTCATCGAAATCGTCTTTTGTTCCTTCTAGCTTGATTGATCCCGTTATGGCACGAGGTGGACTCTTCACCATAAATAATACTGACAAATCACATCGGATTGTATTGTCATTCTAAGCGTATCTTTAACAATACGAAGGTATTACTATGTTATATTAAATCTTCTTTAACACTTGTCGTTTGAAGAAAAAATAATAATTGTTCCTTTGCTTTTGATAGATGGGACGCCACGGTTTGCACGAGATCGTGGTGGAATGCTCGGAATACTCTTCGTAAAACGAGACTACAGTGTCCAACCGAAGTGAACTCCCCACTTTGAAATCTCCCTCCATTACTTAACGGTTCGAATCGCTGCTGCGGTGGAGGCACCACTACGATACCCGAGGAGAATGCATTGTCGTCACTTTCGCGTTTAATTCTCGCGGAAATCGAGGGAATGTTAGAAAGTTTAATAAGGACTGTATAATAATATAGCGCTTTCTGAACTCTTTGCCGACTTTTCTTCAACTATAATTACATGATATGTAATAATTACAAAAACAATATAAATACAATTGATCTTGGCGAAAAATCGTTGATTATTACCCATCTTTTATACTCGAGAAGGTGTTACGGACATTTATGATAACACGCATCGACTGTGATTGCATCAAACTTTAATTAAACAATTATGCAACAGGTTATTGCCCTCGATAATTCTTTACACTCGTAATTATCAATTATCTTCTAAACATTATGAACTTTCTCAACCAGTTTCACTTATTATCACTTTTTTGTAGGTTATCTTAAACAAGGTGTTGTATAGGCATATGAGTTATATGCATATGCAAATGTACGTAAGCATTTTTCAACGGAGGTAAACATTATAATTTTAATTAGATGTTTCAACAGTTATTAACTTGGAATAGTTCACTGTTGCACGCAAATCGTTCTCGTTACATATAATTAGAATAACATGTACAAAGTTTGCGAAAATGCGAAAAATGATATTTTATCAATATGTATATGTATACAAATGTTTACTTAACGTAGCTGAAATATAGAGCAACGAATATTGACTTTAGCGCTGAACAGTAAATTTACATCGACAATGAGTACAGGATAATTTATGGAAAGGAACAGGTATACATCTTAAACAATTTATTGCGTTCTGCATTGTTGACTATTTTATTGTTGGCAGCGGATTAGGCGACCGTGCTTATGCTTTTATCCTAAGTTCTTCTCCCTTGCCCTACAATATCTGCATTTTACGAATAGTTAGTTAAGTACCCATCATAAATAGTGAAACTCATTTAATTCCGTTCTAAACATATAAAAAAAATTGTTAATTTCTTTTTACTAAACCTTATTTCATTCATTTACCTTATATATATAGTAACTTTATTTAATGTAGCGAATATCCTTAATTAAAATTATAAACAATAACGACGATGAAAACATTGCGTGGAAATTTAATTATTCCGTCTTTAAAATTTTTCAAACAATTTATATTACTTCAAATAATGAGATTAAAGTACAAACACTGTCTATATCTTAAAAGACTTTTTAAGCTTTTCTTAGTTTTAAGTAGTTTCAGTTTTAAGACTTTAAAAGACTTCCCGCGCAATATCAGAAAATAAACACATTGTGACCCGCACGATTTTGCATATATATACGTTACATATAACCTCGGTCCTCATACAGCATTCAAAGGTACTTAATAAATGAGTAACGAGTATTTTCAAGAAATTTTCAAGAGTTTGTTACACAATCCTATCGATTATTATTTTCATTTTCCGTATCACCGTATACGTCTGATGATACTATATTCCATAATTCCAGCTTATACAATAACTAAAACTCAGCTTATCGAAGACGTTTATCACAGTTGACGATACTCGATACAACTGAAAACTTTGTAAACAAGAAGAGTGAATTGACGCTTCATAAACAGAAGATTCACGATTCACGCCCTCAGACGTTCACACTTGGTAAACAAAAGCCGGAGATTCGGGTTTTCGATCTAAAAAGTTTTAAGAGAAATTTCAAAGTGGCTTACTACAACTTAAAATTTTTCGATCTGTACATAATGCAAAAAAATGTGAAATAATAAAAATTGTGTCTTACTTAATTTGCAAGAAAAGTGCCCCGTATCCAAGGGAAAACAATTAAACTTTTCCATTTTCATTATGGCTACCATGAACCCTAATAAAACAAGGTAAAAGTGCGGTATAAAATTTGTCAGCAAGCTACTTCAAAAGACAATCGAATCTCTGAGGTAAGCTACAATAAAACCTCTCGAGGTAATTACGTAAATCTTCATTTGCAAGTATGGGGTCTCTAAGCACCCTTTGAAGATTTCTAGAAACTACAAATAACTGTACTTAGAAATAAGAATCCACGTTTAGTACTCGTCTTATTCCAGAAGTGGGGGAATTTGGATCCAGTCGATTATATTAAGGAGCTCACAGAGGGTTGGCATGTCATTTGCGGGAAAGTGCGTTAGAAGATTGGTTTTCCGTTTTCGTCCTTTCGATTTTTGGGTGATTTATACTTGTTCGTTTTGGTGATAATTGTTAATTGAAAATGGCAGTAGAGTGGATTAGAAATAATATGCTGCTTTTGGACAATGAACGCGTAAGTTGATTTTACGAATTTGAATCTGTGATTGCAAATTTCTTCCTTTTCAAATGGTTTTCTTATTCGAAATGTACTATTTGTCATAATTTGTAACTGACATCTGTGATTTACTTTGACCTCGAACAGTCTATCGAATATACGTGATAGAATCGAAGAAAAATTACTTAACTAATTTATGTATTATGATTTTAACGGAAATTTAAAAATGTATAACTTTAATTAATTAATAATTAAATTTTGTTCAGCTTCGTTAAATGAATTTCTCAAAATCCACTTGTCTCCCTTAGCCCTTTACTTCGCAATTTTCTTTTGTATTTCATACATTCAATAATTAATTATCGTTACTCCTTCGCCACAGAGTATTAATTAGTTTGCAATCAGTAATATTAGAACGTCGAGGAATTTTACATATACATGATTTTTATTACAGAAATAAGTTTTACTTGATCTGAATATTTTAATAATTTTTGTTTCTTATTTTCCTTTAATAGAATAGGCAATTGACGGAAGCCGAATTGAAAGTTCAGCAGTCTCTTCAAAAACTTTCCATCCCAGATTTGTATTTAAACAAATGTTCGAATCCACCAAAGATATTAAACGTCATGCCGATTGAAAATCGTCTACCACCATGGAAGAATTCTACTTCTAGAAGAAACTGTACATCAAATTCATCGTCTTCCGATTCAATAGGTATTTGTTAATGTTCGATCTTTATGAAAATGTAGAGATAACAAATGACAGATTTTTGAATTGCAAATCATGGTCCTTTTTTTAAAGAAGTATGTCAGTTATATTGACTGTGTTATATTAACAATATAACTTTTAATTTCAGATATATCTCCACATGTGAAGGAAAATGTACGCCAGAAAGCTAAGAAAGTGGCACCACCTATAACATCCTACAAGAAAAAAATATTTTGTCAGCAAATGTTACCAGAAACTAAACGCACGGGATCCTCGACGAAGTCTTCTTCACCCAAGGAAGAAATATTGGACGTGAACATTCCGATAATGAAGTTCCCTAGAAAAATTTCCAAGACTTTTCCTAAAATGTCGCCTTCTAGAAAAATCCAGAACCTAAATCTCGTTTTACCACCCGGTCCGAAGATTGAACTTTCAAAAGACGTCGAAGACATGTGTAATGACGACTATAACAGTGACGATAGTAAAAAGACGTTTGTTTTAAAAGAACGACCATTTAACGTTGATGGGACTACTAAGACTGAAGATTTAAAAAACGTCGATGTGATAATAGACAAAAGAAGAGAGAATAGACAAACGAACGTCAACTTTCAAGCTTCCGAAGTTGTGACGACTCCTTTAAATGCACCAGATGTAAAGCCAAACTTCGTCAAATATCATGCCAAATCTACTCCAAAATCCTCTCAAGCTTCCGAAGTTGTGACGACTCCTTTAAATGCACCAGATGTAAAGCCAAACTTCGTCAAATATCATGCCAAATCTACTCTAAAATCCTCTCAAGCTTCCGAAGTTGTGATGACTCCTTTAAATGCACCAGATGTAAAGCCAAACTTCGTCAAATATCATGCCAAATCTACTCCAAAATCCTCTCAAGCTTCCGAAGTTGTGAGGACTCCTTTAAATGCACCAAATGTAAAGCCATTCTTCGTCAAATATCATGCCAAATCTACTCCAAAATCCTCTCAAGCTTCCGAAGTTGTGACGACTCCTTTAAATGCACCAGATGTAAAGCCACTCTCCGTCAAATATCATGCCAAATCTACTCTAAAATCCTCTCAAGCTTCCGAAGTTATGACGACTCCTTTAAATGCACCAGATGTAAAGCCAAACTTCGTCAAATATCATGCCAAATCTACTCCAAAATCCTCTCAAGCTTCCGAAGTTGTGAGGACTCCTTTAAATGCACCAAATGTAAAGCCATTCTTCGTCGAATATCATGCCAAATCTACTCTAAAATCCTCTCAAGCTTCCGAAGTTATGACGACTCCTTTAAATGCACCAGATGTAAAGCCAAACTTCGTCAAATATCATGCCAAATCTACTCCAAAATCTTCTCAAGCTTCCGAAGTTGTGAGGACTCCTTTAAATGCACCAAATGTAAAGCCATTCTTCGTCGAATATCATGCCAAATCTACTCTAAAATCCTTTCAAGCTTCCGAATTTGTGACGACTCCTTTAAATGCACCAAATGTAAAGCCAAACTTCGTCAAATATCATGCCAAATCTACTCCAAAATCCTCTCAAGCTTCCGAAGTTGTGACGACTCCTTTAAATGCACCAGATGTAAAACCAAACTTCGTCAAATATCATGCCAAATCTACTCCAAAATCCTCTCAAGCTTCCGAAGTTGTGAGGACTCCTTTAAATGCACCAGATGTAAAGCCAAAATTCTTCAAACTTCGTGCCAATTCTACTCCAAAGTCTTCTCAAGCCCACCTATTTTCATCTGCCATCATCGAAAATAGTCCAAAAGAGAATCTTTTGACTAAACCAAGAGAGATTCTTTCACCGAGTATACTGGAGAAATCTTTGATTTTCGAAAACAAGTCAATGAATGTGTCGAACAGGTCTGAGAATATTCGAAGATCTAAGAAGGTATCTCCGAATCTTCTGGAAAAGACGTTTATCTTCGAAAAGAGTTCAACGCACAATAGTTTCAAAGAATCGAGTAACCCCATAGATTTAGAACTTTCGTTACGGAGTAAAATATTGAATTGCAAGAAGAATATAGTTCGAGAGATCGTTCGAAACTTAGATGAAGGAATGAGAAGATCGTTGCAGCCGTGTCATAGCCAAGATGATGACAAAGAGTGCTTTGTGAAGCAAATAGTGAATGTTTTGGAGAAGGGAAACATTTCTAGAATGAGAAGCGTATCATCAAGGAGTTCTATAAACGACGAAGACAGCACCAGTGAATCAGAGACAAAATCCTACGTCACATCAAATTCCCTCAAGGAAACGGATTACAGTGATTATGGTCGAAGATCGCCGACTCTGAACAGCGACAAAAATCAGACATTGAATTCTGAATGCGTCAAAAAAGACACGTTGGAAGTCAAAGAGAAAAGTGCTGAAGATGATTCTGTTTATTGGATATCCATATCTAGATATACACTACCAAGAAGTAGTTCTCTATTGAGCATTAACTCCAGATTGTCTAGCAATGGTCACTCTCCATGTATCAGTCCGATTAAAAGCCCGAATGAAGTCGAATATTCACTACAAACAAGCTGGGGAGCTACTTATAAAACGAGCAACCCACTCTGCAAGAAATTGTTCCACGAGACCGCAGTGATAGATTCGGGATACTCTGATTAGAGTGGATCTTATTTTTCGACCATTGAGTTTTCCCCACGGTAGCGAGTGTATCAAAAATTTCTGATAAAAACTTATTTACATTCAATAGTCATCAGAGAAAAATGTAGGACTCTTTACGAGTGATCAAGTCGGTAAAAGTCAAAAGAGAGGAATTTGCGAATTATTTCATGATTCAATTTGACGTAAAATGTAATCTGATTGCCAGAGAATTTATTTCTAAAATCACGGATATCTGGATATTTGCTTCGATACTTTCCAGATGATGCTGCCAGTGACTGGATATAACGAGTATCGTATCATTTGAGTATTCTGCAAATATAAAATAATAATATTGTAGTATAATAAAATTAGATATGGTATATGTATATAATAAAATTTAATGTATATGTATATGTAATAATAGGTATATTGAATATTATAAAGATTGGAAAGATCGAAGTCACATTGAGAATATTCATATTTTTGCGAACATTTTGTTACATTACGCATGAGACAAATTGGCGGTAAATAATTTTCAAATTCATTTCAATTCAACTTTGATCTATTTTTCTTCTCTTTTTTATTGCAAACAAGTGATTGATCAAAATAATGTGATTTTATATTTGCTAATGATATGAACGAAGTCTGAATATTGTAGGCATTCCGTGAAATTCAAATTTGCCTTCCTCTTTCAAGTCGAGCTCGAATCTCTTAGAATAACGAATTATTTTAATTATGAATTTTCAATCGTTTCACGCATATTATATGCATACGAAACTGTATTTCCTATATCTATCTAATATTGTCTAATATCTGAAAATAAAGAATTCGATTTTGATTGTTTTTTACCGATAAACTTAACTAGTTTTTGTAGGAAAGTTATATTGGAAGTGATGTTCTATCGATATTATTATCGAAATAATGCATCGATAGTATAGTAAACTAGTTTTATTTTACATTAAATATACTTCTCAGTCTGACTAGGACAACGTGAAGACACAGTTGTAATGTTCAAAGCTATAAACTATACGAAACATACGTGTATAAAGCAGATTTTAAGATATTATTTCAATGTACGTGTTTGATGAAACATAGTATTGTTCAATATATATACAATTTATTCATGTCTTCAATGAAAAATTTTTTCTCTGGCGATTCGAACAAATGCCAGGATACTCGGCGATAGTCACTGATCGCTATATAGAAATAAATTGTCTCGGCTTATATTTACTTATTTATAACATATTTGGAAATTTTCTAGTGGAAAATTAGCTACAAAAAAAAAGAGAAGCTACAGAAAACTAGCTACAAAAATTTTTGTAATACTAGGTAATAGTTACGTATATAGACCACTTTTAACGTTCCTATATTAATCTTTTTTTAACTTTCTCGCGTTAAAAAGATACTGGCCAAACTCCTTTCTAAAATTCAATCTAATTTTTTTTCTTTGTAATACTACAAAATAATTAGTTGCTAACGTATTTCAGAATCAATGGATTCATTAGAATCCTGAATGCGACGAAATATATGAATGAAAGTTAAAACGTAATGGAATGTTTAATTATAAGATTGAGTTTTAACACTGACTTATTTGCCATCCAGTAGATAGTGTCTACTACTGTAAAGTATAGTAATGCTTCTTTAACGAAAAATTGTAGAGAGAATTCTTACAAAGTTCTAGTATTTCAGAATTCCAATATAATGGTAAAATTATTTTGTAAAATATTTCTTATGCAAAGTAAGTCAGCATCTTTGAAGCAATATTTGTTATAGTAGCATGATCATAGTCTTTTAAAAAAAATACAAAATAATATCGTGATAGATGATTTTTGTAAAAGTAGATTTGAAGAAATAAAGCAAAGAATATAAATTTAAACCTTAAACAAAAATTAAATAATCTTCAATATATATATTTGAATTACATAAAATAAATTCTCTTTTCTATAAATCGCTTTTACAGATTTATATTTTTATAATTAATTACGCGAACGGATAATAACACGGCAGAAAGTCGTAGAACGCTTGAAATTTCAAATCGACTATTTTTTATGTAACTCGCGTATGATGACATATAGAATTGCTATGAATAATTGATTGCAAAATTCTAAAGCGTGATCAAAGGACAGCTTTTTATTCAATAATTAATCAAGATAATCTTCAAAATCTTGTACACAAATAATGTAAGACAGAGATCATCCTTAAACTTTTACAGATACGTATCTCTTTTGAAATGATGTAAATTTTATTCTGTATGTACTTTGTCACACAGCTAATAGTTTACAAACGATTTTAATCATTCTATATTACTATTATGTGCGCGCGCGCGCGCGCGCGCGTGTGTGTGTGTGTGTGTTCATTTCAAATAATGTATCATCCTCGTTTGATGTTATGAAAGATTAAGAACAACATAAGAAGAACCTGAAAAAATTAATCTATTTCAAATGAAGTGTACATTCGAAGTACACACGCGTGTATGACCTTTACCATATTTATCACCTAACGGAATAACGAGCAACAAATTACAGACGTTGTCATTACCGTTCTAAGCGTCGAGACACAAACATAATACATTTTAAATCTAAGAAGTGAAAAAGTATCAAAAATTTACAAGCTATACTACTTGTGTACTTATTACCAAAGAGAAATTCCTTCCCTGTTATTACTTTGCATTTAAAGATAAAAACTAGTGAAGAAGATGGCGCTACGGTCAAGAAGCAATCATTCGAAACCTACGTCAGATACTTCGGAAATAGTAAACAATGAGGGGGAACCACAAAATAATTCTATTTCGATTGAAAACAAATACACAAGCTATACTTTCCAAAATTTCAAAGTAAGAAAGAAATGTTTTAGGGAGAACTCATTTTGTGAGCCAGAAGAGGTGCAATCTGCGAATAAATCCCAAAACTTCGTGAGGAAAATAATTGCTTCTTTGGAAAGGAAAAACAAAGCAAATGGCGAATTTTTTACAAAATATAACAGAAGAAATGACTCGAATCATAATTTTGATCATTCCTTCAATAGAAAAGTTGAGACCACTAACAAGATAAAAAATGAAATTCCAGTTTCAAATATGGAAACAGAAATAAATAAAGTAACTTCGGAAGATGATAACAAGATACAGAATTCTCGATCAGAAACGCCTACCAGATATCACCTACCTGTATCTTCAAATATTGGAACGAGAAAAAATGTTTCCCTAGAAATCCATGTTAAAAATAGTAATTCTAAGAAATCAGTAGACGAAACTTTCAATAAGCAAGAGAATAATTTTAAAATAAATGAACAATCAAATACAAAATATTATAAAGAAGCTTATGTACACTGTAATTCAAGAAATGACATCGAAGTCTGTAACCATGAAAGAAAAGAATTCTATGATTCTTCTTCGTTCGATCCTAATCGATATCGGGTTGAGTTACAAAATCGAACAGACACTATAAATTCCTATTTTTTAGAAAGCGACCAAGACGATTACAAAAAAAATACGTTAGAGAAAATATTTATACATTCCGAGGGGGAAGAGGGAAGTTTAAACAGAAGTACTTTCAGAAAAAGACTCAATAGAAGTAAGTCACTCAAAAATTTCTTTATGTCCATGATAAAGTGGAAAAAGCCTAAAACTAAAGAGAGTCCTCGACGCTTTATGTCTTGTGATCATTTATTGGAGGACACAAAAATAATTGGTTCTAAAAATGATAAAATATTACCAAGGACTTCTTCATATCAAGCGATCGTTTTCCATCAAGAAAATTTTGAGCAGGTAAAACAATTATATATATTTTTTAATTAATTGAATAAATGTTTATTAAATTAAATTAAATTACATTTGATCTTTTAACAACATAATAAAAAATTACAGATCAAACGTAACGCGACAATTCATCCTATTTATGGAGGGAAGAGAAATCAACAGCTTTTAGAAGTACTTGCAAAAAAAAATGAAGATCGTAGACGTTTTTTGATACATGGAAGCATGGAAAATCTTGTAAAACCCTCTGCAATCAAGGACATAGTAAAACATCTCGAAAATAGTAAAACGTCACAGCTTCCGCAATAATCGCGAAAGTATTAATGACTATTCCAATGAAAGAAAATATTGACTGTAAAGAAAGAAGATGATATACCTATTTAGTTTCATAATTTGTGACAAATATTACTTCTTTGTATGATAATAAAAACTAAATACCTTTTTAGGATGTTGACTCACACATGACATTGTGAAAAACTAGTAAATTTAATTTACTAATATTGAATGCTTAATTTTATCGTATATATTTAATATTTTAATTAAATAAATAATATCTTCAATAATTTTTGTATATGCGGCCGCTGTTTAGTTTTAATATCAAAAATATACGTAAGAAACGGATATATTTATATGGTAGATTTGAATTAAGTTTAAATTAAATTTAATTTAAATTCGAGTTCAGAATAGGCAGAAAGATGTTAATGCCCAAGTTTAAAGTAGACTATTTTAAATTAAATAACATATATTCTATTCAACTTTATAAAACTTAAGTAATATAAAAAGATTTAAAATAGAATGATCCTATAATTAATCTATTGACAACCACTGCTTATAGCAGGTAAGTAACTTTAAATAGTAAGGACGGCCCTCTATATGAAAACGTTCGATGCTCCGCAAATCTTATATGAAATATATCTCGCAGTCACGTATGAAATACGGTGAACCGCGTATGTGTATAAACCTATATGCAAAAACTTAACGTAGTTTAACACAGTTAATTATCGTAAAACTCGTGCGTAATAACTATCGTTACTCATCATAAGTTACGCACGAGACTTTTGCGGACTATGCAGGAATTTCCTTATGTGTTATCAGAGTACGAGGAAATAAATCCTCTTCTTTACAAGCCTATCAATTCAACTCAACGAATCAAGGTATTTCTTTAAAGTTGAAAAACAATTCTTATGCAACACAATAATACATGTTATGTGTTATCATAATATTGTGTTGTTTCTACAGATTACATTTTTAACGACTCACTATACACATTCTAATTTAGTTTATTGTTAAATAAGGTTTATGCGATTACTTGAAGTACAATTTGAAGTTGCACAAATATTTGAAACGAAATTATTTTTCAGTGTCATATATCTGTTTTAGAAAATTACATTTTATTTTAGAATTAAGTAAATGAGATGGAATTAAATATATTGTGTTTAACAAATCCTACTTATAGTAAGAACCAATTAAATTAAATGTTGTTTTTCTTTTAATTCTTAAATGGGACAGAAATATATACTTGTTATTTTTTTAAGTAATATTCTTAAAATTGTAATAAAATAGTTTCAAAAAGTTTGTTTCTATGAAAGTAGAATTTGAGAGTAATGTAAAATTAATTATGTTTCAGTATACATGTTTCAATACATCTTCCAGCTATATTGTATTAGGTTCAACCAGTGGTAGTATTTATCTGTTTTCAAGGAAACCATGCTCATTTATACAGTTAATACCCTTATCGGTACATAAATTTTCCTTAATGTACTATAGTAAGAAATTACATAATTTATATATCAATCCAATGTAAAAGATTATAAAAAAGATAATTTCTAATTATTATCTTTATAACACCAGGAAGGTGCAGTTTCTCGTATTCTCATATCACCTGATGAGAAAACAATTGCCTTGACAACAAATCGTGGTATAGTTTGTCTAATAGCTCTAAAATCTATGCCAAAATTGATAGCTATATCAACCGAGCATATTCACAAACAAGTTAACTGCCTATGTTGGAATGATAATAGCTCTGAAGTATATATTGGAGATGGGCATGGAAAAGTTTCTGTTATGGCACTATCTATTTTTACGGTATAAGCCTTTAATATTTTAATATTTTAAACATTATAGACGTATATTTTACTAAATTAGTAACTTTTATGTTTTACATAGATTGTTCTAAGAGTAAACTAATACTAATAAAATGATAATCTTTCAGGTAAATGGCATGTTTCAAGCACCAACTTGTACATTGATGAATTTAGATTCAAGCATTATACAACTTAACTTCTTATCACCTTTATTATTAGTGTCAACTTTGACTCGTTGTTACATATGTGATACAATACAAGAACAATATAAACAAGTAGGAAATAAAGCACGGCATGGAGAATTTGGTGCTTGTTTCTATAAAACATGCCTTATAGAGAATAAGAGTGCTGCAGACAGCCAAACGGAAGGGAAAGTAGTCAATAAAAAGGCTTCCTTTAATTTCATTGCAGAAGGTAACAGTAAGATACAAGAAGAAAATTTTCCTCAAATCTTTTGTGCTAGACCAGGATCTAGACTTTGGGAAGTGTCTGCAAATGGAGTAGTAATGAAAACTCATCAGTTTAAAGAAGCACTTGCTATTCCACCTACAATAATATGCAGACCAAGCATTAGAAAATCTGTTTATCAAAAGCAAGCAGAACAAACCTGGCTGCCACAATCTATTAATTTCTCCTATCTGTCTGTTATTGGAGAGAAGTATTTATTTTCATATACTTCTACTGGTCTATACATTATTGATCCCCTGACCGCAACTGTGGTACTGTGGAATAATGAATTTTCAAATATATCTTTAGCAGAAACTATCGAGAATAAAATATATTTGATGACCTCTGATGGGGAATTTCATTGTTTAGTTTTATATTTCTTAGATTCCTTAATATTACGATTGTATAATAAAAAGAAATATTATGAATGTTTAGAGATATGCCTCATGTATAAACTACAATTAAAAGAATTAGTAAATAATACTGAGATTAATAATGTTTGTGATATAGAGAATAGGTTGCAGATATTTAGAGATGATGAATTGTCAACATTATTACATCCTTTAATACTTTTGCTAGAATCTAATATAAAAATAATTCCAAAAAAATTAGATTCAGGTATTGTAGTCGTTAATTGCGGAAATTCAGACCTGAAAGATGAGGAAAATTTGGGGCTTCATTCTATATCCTATTGTTCTTTGCAAAATAATGAAAGGCTTTTTGAAACCGAATTAAACATAGAAAAAGAAAAAACATTGAATGATTCCGATAACAAAACGAAAAAGGATGTAGACACGAATTGCAATACAGCCAAGGAAATAGAAGAAGGTCATAATGAAACCAAAGAAAAATTGAATTTGAACAAAAGTGTAACACAAAGAATACAAGCAGATCTGGAAATTATATATACGGTAGTTGGTAATATTAAGCCTTCAATGGACGAAGAAGACTTAGAAAAAATAATTTTAGATATAGATTGGAGAATGAATGTTATCAAAGATTCATATGAAAATATAGATGAATTACAGAACTTTGTATATGAAGTATTAAGAAGCGTAGAACTATGTTATTTCAATGCTTTATTAGAAAATGTTTCAATACAACTAATACAATCTACAGATAATGAAAATATTATAAAACAAATAATAAAAGCTTTTGTTAATGTAAATGCACAAAGCTGCAGAAGATGTACCTGTGGTAGTGTGTATCCAACAAATGAACTAATAGAACCAAAGTTCCTGGGAATTGGTAAATCCCTTCTTAAGAAAATGCTAGATGAATATAAGGAGGAGTGTATAAATTTATGTAACAAAGTACCTTATATGTGGCGAGATTACTTGCCACTTTACACAGAACAGCATGGTATAATGACGAATGATCTAATACGCCAATGTCTTCAAACTAGAGATAATATTATATTTTCCATTTTTTTACCTTTATTGGATGGGAAACATTGGAACTATATAGCGACATACGCGAAAGAAATTCAAGAGGGGCAGTGTCTGTTCTGTAGAAAATCTATAAAAAGAGGAAATCACGAAGAATGGATAAACTGGACTGCTGTGATATATGAAATTATGAAGAAACAGGGACCTGATATTGCCATGACATTATTAATAAAATTAGAGAAAGCTATTCCAAATGTTCCTATTGATAGAAAGTGAGTATTATCTTTCTAAACACTTAAGCATAGAATCAGGTAAAAATAATTAAGTATTTTCATTTTTTGCAGTATATTTCAGTCATTAGTATTTACAAAACTTTTATATCAACATGGGATGAAGTATGCCATTAATCTTAATAAAACTAATTTGGAGTCATCTGAATACAATACAATATGTTCTACAAAGGTAATTATTATTTTTTAATTGACTTGTGGGTCATCAGAAAATATTTATTAAAGAGAGAAAGAACTCAGTTTGTATCTATATCTTTCATATTTTAACTAAACCATAATTTATATTTTACATTTATATTTTATAAAATTTATGTTTTTTACAGATTCGAGATCAAGTGATAGAAGTTCTTGAAAAAGACTTAAGTAAACCGATTAATAAAAATATTTTCGAGAATGGACCGCATCATTGGGGAATGCATTATCAGAATAAATTATCTGCATGTTCTTGCTGCACACTGTCCCTTCAAACACCAGTTCTATTAGGTAATAATGGAATCGCAATATTTGATTGCGGCCACGCTTACCATGTAAATTGTATGATAGAAAAAAAACTCACTGCCTGTAATCTTCATTCTTAATTGTACATGCACAACAAGTATATATAAATAAATCTTGTAAAAGAAGATACAAATATTAACATGTAAACAAAGTCTCATTCAAGTAGTTTACAGAATGAAAAAGTGCACACTATATCTAGTCTTTAAAAAATTTGTTTGCGCGTACTCATATAAGCGTATTTACAAATTTATTGTCGAAATACAAATTGTTATCACAGATAAATCTCACGGTTTAACAATGAAATTGAATTTAAAAGATAGATTTTTTGAGTTCCTTATGATATAAAGAAATGTAATGATTTTATCAAATACAATTTCTTTGTTTTTGTTGTTACAATAGAAACTAGTATTTGTGTAAAAGGAGTACATGAATAAAAATTGAGCATTCAAAATTCTTATGTAATAAGTAAAGTACATTCCTTAAATTAGTTATTAAAAGACTTGAAATTGTTAAAATATTTATAAAAATTAAGAAATAGACTGTTATAATTTCAAAAACTTAGTTTTATTCTAGAAAATAATGTACTATTTTATATTTGTATATGTATCGTAATTTTTTGTACCTTTTACGACCGACTATATACACGATATAATTAAGGAATTCCAATTTCAATTTGACACTTACCTTCTTTTTTATTTGATATATTTATTATTTAATTCCAAAATATTTATGCAGTATGAGGCATATTCAAATTATATATATTCTTAAATTTTATACAAACGAGTGTTTCAAAAAACTTGTTGCATTCTAATAAGTCTTAAGTATCTTTAAAAGGTGAAAAAAGAGAAGGGTGCATTGTGGGTTCATTTTGAAATAATGAGTCGTGAGATTTTCACTATACATAACCTCGACCCTTAAAAAGTTGTCAGGAATATATTTTTCCTTCATTGTCACATTATCCCTTAAATTAGAAAATTCTAAACTGCAAGAAACAAAATTCATTATAATGAAAAAATTGGTCTAACCACATAAATATATCTTGAGGATTAAAATAATAGTAATATGGCAACAAAAATAACTACTTTTTCCGTAACTTTTGCACAAGTTTGTTGAAAGTAAATATATTCAAATAAAACAAAAAAGAAAGTATATGAAGGACAAAAATATTCAGAATTATTAAAAATGCCTCAATCTGCATAAAATAGGATTTAAAATTCCTTATTCTACGGTAACGAGCCAAAATATTGTTAAATATTTCGAATTACATTGACATATGGTAATTTGTTTGTAACAAATGTAATGCATATTTTTCTTTCCTCTTTTTACGCTCAATGAATTTGATCACGCAAAAAATGCAATTTTGTCTTCAAAGCACATTCTATCGATCAATACGTTACGATATTGGAATATTGATTTTTCTACGATCATAATCGACTAGGAAGATATATGACTTCTCTTGACACGCAATACTTAAATCTATCATTATGTTACAACTTCGATAGTGATTTATAATTCTTAGTGTGTGCAAAATATAATGTAATAAATCTAATGCAAAAATCATAAATATTTTGCTTTCTTGATATTTGTATAGGATATAAAATATGAATTATATTTATTTTATTTATCATGATAAGAATTGATTTCGTGTAAAATTATTTATATGTAAATAACTCCTACGCGCGCGCACACACAATGTTATCGATTTACATATAACAATACACTACTACATGTTGCGTAAAATTTCGCAAAGTACGTATCTATGTATATAATTCTCTTGCGTTTTCTTTTTGTAATATAAATAACTCAATAATTGCCATAATTGCATTCTATGCAATTAATTCTAATTGACGAATAATTATTACTTTTTTTAAAAGCATATTATACAAAGGATTCGATTTTGAAAGCGCATAAGGGAACGATATTAAATTTTTAACTATTTCTACAAACTCCGAATTGGAAAATCGAAAAATTTGCTTAATTTGGTAAAGGCACAAGTGACTAGAATTTGTAAAATTTGTATCTGAATAATACAAAAGTGACAAATTTACCGATATGTAACGAAGTACACAAAAATTTCGATCTTATTAAATCGTACAATGTTTCTTTATACAAATTATGACCATCATCAACGTAAAACGATGCTCAAATTTCAATTTGTTACCTGTTATCGTTCTTTTTATTTCGAATTCTTGAATATCAATTTTATATCGATGAAATTTGAACATCCGCAAAAGTGATAATTTCGAGGACTCTAGTAGAAACCAGCATGTTAATTAATTAATTAACTAAGAACAACAAACAAATATGTAAAATCACAAATTTTCTTGTTTAAATTTTAAGAAAATTTCGTTCATCTTGAATCGTTAACATGTTAGTGACTTGAATTCTCGAATTTAGCTTCGATTCTTGTAGGACTAATTATTCCTGCTTACACAATTAAAGCAATTAACTACTTGATACGCTCTCAGAAAAACCAGGGCAACATATAAACGTCTGAACAAAATTTTAGCTCGTATATTGACTGGAAGTATACGTATATATGTATATATAAATGTAGACTATTGATAAACGTACAAAAACAAACGTGATCCATGGGAGGTATCGATTTTTAAAGCTGTATTCTGTGATATTATACACTTACCCATTAACTCCATACACATTTCTCCAGGCAATCTCTATTTTCGACTTAGTAAAATATTAACAGGTTTAAATGGTACGTTATATAAAAAAAAGATATATATATATATATATTACGCATATATATATATATATGCGTAAAGAAGAAATCGTAACGAGCAATTGTTGTGCAAAGGGCGCCATGCATGGCACACTCGGAAAGTAATTCCTTTTAAACCCCTACGTTCACTAAAAATCCGCATCATTATATGCTGTTACCGAATTTGAATAAATTATAATCAATAAACCGCTTATTCCTATCACTTATTTTTTGTTATCTTTTTCTATTACCTTTCAGGAACAAATGCTTTAAAACTCTATAATATTAATACAGAATGTTTTTGTTCATTTTTAAGATTTTAATGTTGTACTAATAAGAAAATTATTAGAATACTAAATATTTGATTTTGTAAAATTTTACGATATTCTGTGCATATTTTAACGTTTCTTAAACGTTTTTACGAGATCACAGAAGAAAATTCGTAGTATATATATATCTAATGCCTGTGTTGTTTGTATTTTTCTAAGTATTTTAAAACATTTATAAATCTTGATAATATAACAAAAATTTCATTGATATTATAGAAAGATCTATTATTGATTTATTGATTTCTTTAAGATTCCATTGTATTGAAGAGTTGTAACTTTTGATATAGTTTAAATATGTATTATATATATACATATATTTTTCTTTTAACATCAATTTATCTCTTTGAGAGTTTTTTAGTTTCTCTTGACAATTGATCATAAATTCACAATTATATGTTTGTCTATTAAATCAACATTAATCTTTTTCATGTTTCAAATTTATAATTCTGAATGATTTTAAAAAAACTGTACTAATATCATGAATTGTAAAATATTGAGAATTCTATGCATTTCATTGCATGATTCTAAATATGCCATTATAATACTTACTTACAAAAGTTGTCATTAGATTTATAGTGCTCTCACAACATTACAAAAGATTTTCGTCGATTTCGTTAAAACCACTAAATATTAACAATCATTTGTGTAGATTCACAGAAATGTGATTCTTTTAGCTTTTATAAAATTTTCTTGATAATAATCGCATTATTTGATATCGTCACGTAGAACTGTAATAGTTCTGTGTAATAATACTATTCAGTACAAAGCGCTTTGCGTTTCAAAAAATTGAAACTATCCTTTTTCACGTGTTATCGTATGATTGTTTATAAGTCCTATAATTCACAGCGTTACTTGACCGAGACCTCTATTAACAAAATATGATCTCTATAAATAGAATGTCGTTAAATATAAATCATTAAAAAATAAACCTACAGATAAAAATATCTCACAGCTCTTTGTACTCTTGATAAGAAACAAATACAGAACTATTCATTTAAAACGCAACTATCACTAAGACTATGAAATAGTTTCAACATTAATTACCATAAGTTAGACGATAAAATTAAAAAAAAGAAAAAAATTAAAAATAAGATTAACTAATCGTCAGTATATTTTAATTTTCTATAAACAATCGTTAACTTTCTTTGAAACAATATCTCTTTCACATTAAAAAGAAAATAAGACAAAATTATGAAATGACAAATACCTTAAAAACACTAATATTTTGTTATCTTAAAATTGCGCTTTAAATGTACAATTCTTATTATTAGTACACAAAAAAATACTTGTCGCATATTTGTAATGTAAGAATGCAATGCAGACTTTTTCCTTTTTCAACTTTAAATGACAGGAAAAATAATATTATAATTACTCCGATTATATTTAGATGCCTCAATGAAATCATTGGAACCTGCGCTGAACTGAAGATAAAAATTTTTGTTTAATCCTGATAAGTTAAAGTAATGTGTCCTCAATTATTCTTTCGAAAAATCACCGTTTAAACATAACATAGGAATCGAAGACGAAATGACTGAGCTATAGTAAAATATCTTTCTGGTTGGTGAATCGCAGTAAAAAAATCTATACATAAAGAAAGCCGCACACAGTGCTAACAAATCCAAAAGATGCAGACTTTTGTTGCAGTGTGTGTACAGCTCGATGATTCTCACAAAAACTACAATTTATACATTTTACTTTCTAAGAACTATACTTATAGTCGAATTGTCTATACTGTTTGTAAATAATGTAGTCATTGTATTCGGATTTTTAGACTGATTGTTGCAAAAATATTGAATTTTTAGTTATAAAGATAAGTAGGAGTGAAAAAATCATTTTACATTAATCCTTTGCAATTCTTTACTTTAATAGTAATTACTATTTATTCTTCAATTATGTTGAGCAATATACTTGTTTCATTTTACCAAATTATCCTACGGAAATAAATTGTATTTCCAGTATCAAATAATGAAATATGTTATGTAAATCACTTTTACAAAAATTAAATTAATGATAAAAACAATTCTATTTTAATTTCATAGAAAATGTGTTTGACAAATTATAATTCATAAATGTAACAGTAATGAAAACTGATATAAAATAAATTAACTTAAATTAGAAACATTGAATCACAAAGGATCAAAGCATGAATAAACTCAAACAATTGGACTATGAGTTGGTCGTACTCCATCCAGCAGTGTCTCTTATTTCTAGCTGCATGGTCGAGTTAACTATTATATGGTTACTTCAAAATGGCACATCGAAACATAATCATTCACGAGACACGTATGTGTATATGTATGTGATCATGCAAACTGGTCTCGTGTATTACAACATAAAAATTTATTGGGATTTTCCTTCTTTTTTGTTGCTGAGAATTTAACTATCTGGTATTGTGCTCTGTGAGAGTCCATCATCCGTTTCCTGGTACTTGTTAAAAGGTACCGAATGCTCAGCCCTTTGCGGTCTTCTTCCCTTTTCATTCTCTCTAAAACATGACGCTTCTGGTTAAAAATTTACACCAAGTGAAATGAACTAAAGTTATACAGCTAAGCTTTCACAAGTATATAGAAATAATAATAATATGTCGCTAATCGTTGCCCAACAAAATCGTTTCATAAATATTAAAAATGTAATAAATTTGTATAATATAAGAAATTATATGTGTGCGTATATATATATATATACGCACACATTATTATTATTATTACATATATATATTATAATATTATATTATATATATTATTATAATATTATTATATATTATATTATAATAATATATATAATTCATTTCATTTTATCTTATATAGTAATTTGTTATACATGAAAGAAGACCGTCGAGGGTTCTGCTAAAATAACGAATGATTATGCGATACATGATAAAAATTAATATATACATACAACATTGTCTCACAGAGCTATTATTAAGTGTATCATCATTCATAATGATCCCTGATAAAAAAATCCATTCGAAAGGTGAACCACCCTCGCTGTCTTTGCTTACTTTTGATACTTTTTCCTCTCTTAGAGAGGACGAATGTATAGTGTTCAATTTAGTTGTAATTTCTTTCGAGCTATTCTCAACTCTTTCATGCGTAATTCAGTGCTTGTAGTATATGACTTTTACAACTTCGTAGTTTAGTTTACATCTAACTGTAGCGATCGGATAACATATTACTTAAAAAATAATACATATAACGTGACTAAAAAATAAATTATGATGATATATTCTCGTTTCAGATCGGAAAAGATGCATAAAAATGAAGATTAAATATACAAGGAGGAGGGACGTTAAGTCTTAAGAACATCATGCTTGAGCATAGAAAAATACAGTAATACCGATCCTTCTAAAACATGAAAGAGTTTCTGCTACTGCACACGAATACTAATTTTTCTAGTTTCTAATCCTCGTACAATCAAGAATTGAAATCACCATAATATATTACTGGATTTAAAATACATATTTTCAAAATGTGTAACATTTGACGAACGCAATATTTTTATGTACATTAAATTCTACATTCAAGTGCATAAGAGGTGAACATAATTCTTCATATAACTCTTAATTACATAAACCTTGATTATACGAGGATTAATCTGTACGCTCTAAGGGCGTAACACAGGAGAGAAATTCTTTTCTTCAAATAATACACAGGACCTTTTTGACAATTCAAACAAAGTCGTTCCGTGAACGTGTTACGCTTTCACAATATACTATGTATCGTTATAAATAATTTTCTATGCCGTTTCAACTAAACAGTGAAAAATAAGATGGCACTATTACATAAAATTAATTTACCAAAATTACCCAAGTCGATGATCTTAAAATATCTATACTTATTTACAATTAATAAACAAAATTATGATCATATCTGGATAGTAATCTTTATTATTTTTAGATGAGCAGATTTGGGTAGTTTCGATAAATTAGTTTTCAAACACTCGACTATCAGAGAGTAAATATATAACTCTGACATTGATCCTTCCAATTTCATGGATGAGACTAGTATATGTCATAAAACATAATGGAGAACATAATAATTGTTTTACATGTAAAATATCGTGTTCCACCCCTGTTATCATACACTTTCGATCCCTAATCGATCGTTGTTACGAACATCAAAAATTGTACAGAAATAAATTAATTAAAGGTGAGATCGAAAGTGTTTAAATCGGATGCCGTGTATGCGGCGTCTTTCGATTGGTTCCACCTTTCGATTAATAAATGGAATAATGCAATAGCACAAAAACAAAAATAACATATTTATCAGGAAGATTGTGTGTGCTGATGAATAAAGTAAAGACATGTTTATCACGTATATTTTTTTTGAAAGCGTATATATATATTATAGTTAAGATACAATCTTGCATCGTCGCGGAGATAGAAGACCGATGACGAGAGTCCAGAGTGTGATCTTCATTCTTCCCCGAGGCAACCAGCAAACACACAGCACCGTTCGCCAATAGGTGCGGCGCAAGCCTCTTCTTCAGCTTCTCTGTAAACCGCAACTGAACACAACTCTTCGTGAAACATAACTTTCGTTGTGCTTTCGTCATCTTTTCCTTTTGTTAATTTGTTGTTGCTATTATCATTATTCTTTTTTTTTATTCCTGAATAACACATACTCTCCCTCTCTTTCTCGCTCTTTCACTCTCACTACTTTTTTCTGAAAACTAAACAAATACTCTCTGCTTAAATGTTACATAGATATATATATATATGCATATGTGGTGTATGCGTTTTCGTTAGCTTCATTATCATTTTTTCTTGTTGTTTTTTTATAATTAGTGTAATAATATTTAGTAATATGATAGTGTATGCTACGTAAAAAGAAAAAAGAAAAGAAAAAAACAACACCATCGATGACTCAAAAAGAAACTGTATGTCAAATTCTACGATCAACCACCCATGCAACGTGTTGCTAAGAATCTTCTATGACAAAACCACCCGTAGTAATTTGGCTAAAATGCTCGCGATTCGAAACTCTGCCGAAAGTTTACACAGAGACTTGCAAATTATGTTATCAAAACATAATTGGGATTCGCCACTTTCTCGACCGAGATTCTCTATTTTTAGATGCTTCGTCACATACCGATAAATGTATCTAAGCACATCTAAAAATAGATATTTATAATTCAATACAATCATAACATAGTCATTCAGTTGCAGCTGATAAAAATTCTAGAGGTCATAGTTTCCTAAACGTGCAATAAACAGACACGTGTAGCATGTTACTAGGAAATACAAAATTCGTGTTATTAATTTCCTATAATTAGAATTTTATGTTTATAAAAAAGGGAATTGTGATTGATCACAATCTTATACTTTAATATGAAACTTAAGAATTAATAACCATTCTACTAATAAGATACAATAGTACAACAATAAGTGAATAAAACAGAACTTTTTAAATATAGACTTCCAAGTTGTAAGTTAGAATATGAATGCATCAATACGCGTGTACCCGAATATTTAAACATACGTGAATTAGATACTCCTAATATACAGATAAACATGTACTAAAAATTACATGGTAAAACAGATACGTTTCATACACGTGTACACATAGATATTAAATACACATAAACTACAGACCTCTAGTACAGAGCTATTTGTCATGTAAAACAAATAACTGGAAGATGGTTATCTATACTTCTAATACAAAGACTAAATCTATTGTATCGAAAGGTGCTCTGAATTACCGATCATATATAAATGGAATCATGATAGATTTATCAAAAAATTTAATTAATTGCAAGGTCACTGTGTTTCTTTCATTTCGAAACCAATGGTTTCTCTGTTCAGCCGAGAAAGTGTTTAAATACTACTGATATTCAGACAAAATACAGAAGATAAACATGTGCTCTCAGGAGATAAACGTGTGTATGAGTGTCCTCTTGGATCCGTTTCTCAATGACGCTTGCAAGAGAATGACCGGTAAGATCCTGCAAACACTGCATGCTAAGACGTGACCTCTTCCTCGTTTTCTGGCCCTTCTGTATTTTTATTCTCACTGTTTTCTCTGTTATTTCTGATTTTTTTGTAAACGAGAATTCTTCTTTATTCTTTCCGACACGTAATCGCCTTTAATGCCTTGAACGATGCGAAGAGTCTCCACGTTCGTCGCGACGATCTCTTTCTCGTTCTCGCTCCCGTTCACGCTCCGGTTCTCGTTCTCTCTCGGATGGTCTTCGGCTCGACTCTCGTTCTCGATCTCTGTCTCGTTCACGCTCTCTGTAGCGATCGTCATAATACCTACACAAGTACACGTCAGCCAATTATCTTACTTTACCGGTGTACACTATTAATTTGCTTTTTTTCTTTTTTTAATTCTTTTTATGCCTTCTTAAGATATATTTACATTAACTCAGGGACTCTTTGATACGCTATGTATCTTTCTCTAATATATCCTACCTTCTTCGTTCACGATAACTTTTTATTTTTTTTATTCGTTTCCTTGCTCTCTATTAACATTTTGATTTTTGCGATCAGGTTTTTACTTATTGTAAAGGCTTAAGAGAAAGGAACAAAATTATCAAGCATTTAGAAGAGACAATTTACTGCATAAAAAAGTCTCTGATAACTTCAGGAACTAAACACATTACTCTAACAAGAAGTTTTAATAACAAAGAAAAACTAATATTTATCTAAATTTTCCAACAATTTGCAATAAACGATTTTGTAGTCAGAAAACAAAAGATTCACTGAATTCGTGCGATATTCTAATAGAATTATAACTTTTAATACCTTTTCTCATCATTATATGCATGTGAAGAAACAAAAGTAAGTTGAAACATTTTCTTTATACTTGTCTCTTATTTTTCTACTTCTTATATTTTTTGTATTCTCCCCCTTCTCTCTCCCACTTATTTACGAAATTTTTATTTGAATTCTAAAATATTCCTGTTTGTGAAATGATGGATAATGTAATCAATACGTGAATTCTGAATCAAACTCTTTAAGAATAACTCTAATCTGTTGTTTTGCATCCAACAAGATAATACTTTGTAATGAGATCTACATGCATTCACTTTAATGAAAAAAAAAGTGTAAATTACCTAGACGCCTTGGAAGACGAGACGGGAGCCGTCTCTGGCGGTTCTTCTTTTACTCTTGGCCTGGCTGACTGACGTGTCGTACTAATGGAAAATATGCATACTTCGTTATGACTTGTACTGTTACCAGGCTTAATACGTTGCTTTAGTTAAAATAAGCTATGTTAAGAAATATATTCAATTTCCCTTTTTCAGTCTACTATAATTTAGCAACGATCACTTATTCGAGCAAAATTTATATTAAATTGTAAACTTACTCTACGACTTAATGCTTATATAAAAGACAACCATTTTTTAGCATTTTTCTATTGAAATATAGATTAAATTAAAAGATATGTCAATATGTTATTCGAAATAATACTAACTACAGTTACCAGTTATATGTAAGTGCATGTGTACAATACTACATATATTCAAAGAAGTTTTGAGATTCATTGCTAAACCTGTAACCATATGTGAATATTCAAAATGAAACAAGAATAACTTACTTCAAAACATTGAAAAATAGAAGATACTTTCTTCTAGGAACTATGCAACTGTGTTGCATAGATTTCATTTCTTTTTATGGTTTCAGGATTATGACTACTTTACTGTAGTAAAGTATTTGTAGATCTGTACATATATCAACTCGATAGTAGAATCAATGTTACAGTATCTCTCTGGATAAGTGTAGATCTTGTGTTAATATATGTTAACATAATATATAAATTGAAGAAGCATTTAACCATCTTAATATATAAATAGTAATTATACGTTTTACGTATTTTTACATTATGTATATCAAGATATGTATATCATGATATGAATATGCTAGATTAATAAATGAAGTAAAATTGTAATCATTCCTACTCATGTTTTATAAATAACGAAAGATAACAATATGTGGAAACTGATTATTTAATTCATGAACTGTTTATCTTACGAATTGTTAGGATTAATAACTGCAATAATTCTATCGCTAGATAAAACTCAGTAATTTTTTAAAATACCAATATATGTAGTTCATAAATTAAATATTTAATTCTCTATCACATCTTAAATATACTTGGCAAAAATTTCATTTACAATATCTCTATGAAACATATTGAAGTATTTTGAATAGAAAGCAATATCTACAAAAAAGATATGCACATTCTTTTACATACTTTTTCCAATGGCGACTTTGGAAATAAAGATTACAACTACACAGGAGGAACAAGAGGGAACAATTGTATTGAATGTACTGTATGACTTATCTCAAGGAAGAAGCTAACATCTGTTTACATTCCAAAATTGTCAATTGTATATTAAGAGAACTATTGTTATACAGCTTCAACCTTTATCTTTTTATTGATGTCAATTAATAAGATTCAGACTCTAAGTGTATCCACGCACACACTTCAAATATCATGTGACAAAAATAACTTGCAGAAGTATCATTGATACTGAGTACAAAGTTCATTTCTTCCCTCGTATTTACAAAATTGAAATAAAAATGTAGATGCGAACATTCCTTAAATCTGTTCTAATATTTAATTAATGAACGGATGTTCGCCTTAATCTACAAATCTTTCAATCATTTCAATTATGGGCAAGTTTCGTTTATTGTTGGCTATTTCATCTTTGAAACTTCAGTCTCACTTACTACTGAATATTCCAAAAACAATAAACAAATAGATTAATAAAATTACAATCTCGTCGTTTTAGTGCATGTTAAAGTTTTGAACAATTTACAATAAAATTTATAACTCGCAAATAGAATTGTTATTTCAATTGCATCATTTAAATTACATTACTATTATATATAAATGTTCCTAAAATATTATATTGTTTAAAAATTGAGATCGCAATATTTTCAGTTTCTCTATTATAAAAAAAGCCCCTGTTACTTTCTAAAACCATAATGAAAATCAATAATGTGGTTATTACTTATCGCTGATTGATAATATTAGAACGAAAAAAATTTTAAATGTCTGCTATTTTAAAACAAACATAAGGGTGCTTTTATGAATTTTTTTGTACTGTTTGATAAACAATCAATTTCTTCCTATGTTAACCAATATATACTGAGCATCTTTTAAATATAATTTGTATTTCTGCCAATGATTTAATAACATTTAAAAAAGTATGAAATAAATTTGTACTGTATTTATTTGCCTCGAATATTTTAGGTTATTGTTAAATACTGAAATCATAGTAACGTATTACAATTTTTCTTATAAAGAACTGATTTATTAAAAGATGAATTCGTTTATATTTTCATTATACTGTTTAGTGACTCTCTCGCTAATTAACTCAAAGACAATATCGCCAATAACAATATCGGTTGTGTGATTTATAATATCAGTAGAAATTGATACCACTGAAATAGGGTAAATGTATGTATATACAGATGTAAAATGAGAATGGGACCGAGAATGTGACTTTCGGTATGATGGCGGCATCGCTTTTGAGTTATCTAATGAGAAGATCATCTTATATTAGAACTTTATAATAATAATATTTACCATTATATAGTCATATGCACAGCAAATTGAAGCTAACATAGGAATAATAACAGTTCTTGGAGTTCAATATTTATAATTTACCTGTTACTTTTACACTCAATAATAACGCAGAGCACCTAAATCAAGATATTTAATTGTTTTAAGAATAATGTCCACTTTTAGCTTTCAAAGTATCAAGTAACTATTATAATAATATAATATTTGTTTCTGATTAATGTTTTTAACAAATTTTATGTAGTAGATTAAAAAAGTAGACATTAACGAACAATCTGATACAATAATAAAAAAAACATTTAATTGATACGTTAATTGTTACTTTTCATATTTTATGAATGTCTAAAATTTTGATAAAAAGATATCCTTGTGATTAACATTTTTATCTTCAATATAACTTACGAAGGTTAAAGATTAATAATATTTTGAATTCTTATAAATTAACCCTTTGCGGACTACTGCCGCATATATGCGTTCTGCGTAAGTCATCAATTTGGCCGAGGAACTACTATATGCGTTTGGCGAAAACAACTAGTAGAGCCGAACGACTCATATATGTGTTCCATGTAAACGCGTCGCTATGGGCGAGAAACTCATATACGCGTTCGGCGAAGACAACTGATAGAACCAAAGGACTCATATGTGTGTCACATTTTATTTATCCTGTGGAGAATCTGTGTATATACATATGTCTAGAATTTGATATCTATGAACGAAAAGCGCGTCTAAGCAGAAATGCGCGCTGGCAATTTTAAATGACTATCACGGCAGCAACTCGGCCCCACGGTACGGTTGACTCCAAACCGTCCCGTCCCCAAAGGGTCAAATTTTAACTGATAGCAGAGAAAATTTAAAAGTACTTTCATTTAAATAGATTTTTATTTAATACTTAGTAATTGTTAAAAAAAATACCATACTAAAATATATAAATATTCAAGATCTGAAATGCCCAATAACAATTAATGTATCAAAATAACGTTAATTTTATTTAACCCTGTCGCTGTCAATTATATAAGCAAATATTTTTGCTCGATTAGAGTTAATATCCTTTCAGTAACTAACTTAGTCGCAATTATTCTACATAATAATTACAACAGATTCTTTTTGTTCAATTGTGAACATCCATTTGTAGAGTATAGATGTTCTAGAATTATAACAAATAGATTTGAGATTACATTACAGCAAAAGGGTTAAGTTCACTTTTTTATCATTAATAAAGTTAACTATATTTAAGTCTTATAAATTATTGTTATATGACCATGTGAAATTATCTATGGTCTTTGTCTGTACTTATGAATTTTTCCAGAATAATTAATTAATACAGACAATACGGAAATATTAAGAAATGTTAGAAGTAATTATTAATATTTAATGACAGTTAAATTTGTCCCAATGAAATACGTTAGTATTTAAATAGACACACATTATTAATTATTTTACAATTGAACACATTATAAATCAACGCGTTCTCTTCTAAACATCATTAATACCAGTTACAATTCATTTAATTTACTTGCACTTTTATCAAATTTCATACTATTTAATAGTATTTTAAATAAGTATTCAAATCGAACGTTTTGGATGAACTCCGCATACAATATTCTGTATAGCATGATTGAAAATGTTTGCAAAATATATAATACAATAAATGGGACTTATATTACTTAGATCAATATCGTTGCTATAATGCTATATCTATTTGCGAAGAAAATTGCATGATATATTTTAATGAACTGTATATAGTTATATACGATCTGTTACAATGTAAACGTCGGATTATTTTATATAAATATAGACTTATCGTACTCATTTTCTTTTTCTAAATCATACGCATACGTGGCTATTATTACGAGGGCTATCAGTTATAAGTTGTGACTGTCAGTTAATTTTTGACTGAATTGAATAAGAAGGTACATCCAGTAGTGACAGTTAAAATAATTATGAGATGTTGAGCTTACCTTTCTTCTCTGCTTCGCTCTCTATATTCGCGATCTCTTTCGCGTTCACGATCCCTCTCCCTGCTTCGTGATCTCTCCCGTGGATATGGTTCACTGTAATAACGTTCTCTGTCACGATCACGATCCCTTTCCCTTTCACGATCGCGTTCCCTGTCACGTTCTCTATCTCTGTCTCTGCTTCTTTCTCTGTATTCCCTGTCGCGGCTCCTTGATCGCTCACGTCTTCTTCTGTGACTGCGTTCCCTGTCTCGTGAACGTGATCGTTCTGAAATAATTCATTAAATCTAGATTAACTAATACAATAATCTCAATTTCGATAGTATCATACGAGATATGATAGCCGTTGCAAGTGATTAAAAAATTTATTAAACATACATCTATTTTTTATTGTTCTAAATGTAAGAAATAAAATATTTACCCCTACGTGCAGATCCATAACTCTTTGTTTCGACGCCACGCAAGGTGTCTTGAAGAGAACTGATTAAAATTTTACATCTATCATCTGCAGCAACCTTGGATTGTTTTATCAGAGAGATGGCTGTAACCAAGGTTTCTATAGCGCTTGCGTATTCCCCTGCTGCAGCATCAGATACTGCTCGAGCAATAGCAGAAGAAGAAACAGTTCTATTTCTACCCATGATTTCTTCAAATTCTTGTTCTGTAAGGGGAGGAGGACCTTCTGGGCGATGATCAGGTCCAGGTGCACCATAAGGTGGCTGTAAGATATATAATTCACCTTGCTTTTTTTAAGATTTTAATGAAGCAGTAGTATTATGAAACGTAATAGTGAAGCCACTAAATAATATCAGAAATATAATATAAGATATTAGTATGATGGACAATATAAAATAGAATATCATATACCTGTGCTGCAGGTGGTCCATAACCATGAGGTGGCACATGGGGTGGTCCATGTGGTTGACCATGTGGAGGACCATGAGGTGGACCATGAGGTGGACCATGTGGTGGACCATGAGGTGGTCCATGGGGTGGACCAGGAGGACCTGGCGGATGTTGTCCTGGATGTTGATGAGGTGGTCCTTGTGGGAAAAATGCTGGATTCACATGTGGTGCAGGTCCTCCTGGGGGTCCTTGTGGTGGTCCTTGAGGTGGGCCACCATGGCCAGGTGGCGGACCTCCTGGACCTGGTAACATTCCTGATCAATATCTTTGTTAGCTTGCAACACTTAGTATAGCAAGCTTATAAATTTTTTCATTACACAAAACAATTTTTATTGTATGATTGACTTGATAAAGTATGCTTATTGCTTTAGAATATGCTTGCACAATGTTGTAAGATTATGACAAATTATTATAGACTAAAAATTTCCATCTTTCTTTATATATTCTAATAGCTATACTCTTTATATTTACATTTTTACTCTTTTAAGTATATTTATTCAAATTGAACTATTTCTTTCCTATGTTATTATTACTTATTTTTTTAATATTATTTGAAAATACTTTCAATTATATACTTTATATTCATTGAAATTGTGGCAACAACAAAAATTGAATTGTTGTTTATGTTACTTTTATCTGAAACACCTTGTACCTTCATACTCCTAAGCATAAAATTTCCCTCAATATCATGCATTATTATAAGAAAAATTAATAGCGATATTGTTAATATTCAATGAACGTCCTAAATTTCTCACCACCCATAGAACCTGGAGGAGGTCCTCTCTGTGGTGGGCCTTGACCAGGTTGCGGGCCTTGCATATGTTGATGTTGAGGGAAACCTGGTGGTCCCTGAGGCCCGTGATGCATTCCTATGCACATTGAATAATTACATCAGTGAACTTTATTCACAAAAACTTGATTACATAATTCTTTGTTATTAGAAGTGATTTATTACTAAAGTTCTTTATGTCCTGTTTTGTATAGTAATTTTGATAATTTTCATAATCTACTCTATCATGCAGACTAAAAGCTGTGGAAAAAGAAGAATTTTATCATAATGACACATGAAATGAAGGAAAGAACAGAGCGTGTGAGTCCAAGATGTTTCAGTATATAATACACAATGAATCATGATATTTAACAAACCTGGTGGTCTATTCCATTCGGGACGTGGTTGAGCACCTCTTGGATCACCTGGAGGTCCACCAGGATGTCCAGGTGGACCACGTGGAGGTCCTTGACCAGGTGGACCAGGCGGACCACCATGAAATTGCTGAATGGAGACAAACGAAGATTCTATTTCAATCTACCATAATTAAATTAAAAATCATTCTCTATACTTGGAAAATAACAGCAAAAAATTAATTAATAATGAGATGCATCAATAACACGAGTTACTATCGAATACTATTATTAAACAATAATCATAAAGTAATTAATAATAATGATAAAATATTAAAATATCAGAGCCAGTTATTGGTTTATCAAAAACTTTTCAATGTGCCGTATAAATTTAATTAACCAATAAACAGATTGAAATGAAACAATTTATTGATTTCTGAAAGAGCTTTTCATGTTATACATATCTCATGCACTGCTAATGTTGTAATTTTCAAAGAAATAAATTTTGCAGATTATATTTTTATATTACATTTTCTTTTAACACTTGAAGTTTATAAAAAAAATAACTAAATACAGCTTCATTCAAAAGAAAGACAATTGAATTAGGAAATATTGAAAGATAGCAGATGAATGACTTTTTTATTAATATCATTTAAATCTTATTTTCCATATAAGTATAATTTAAGACATTTTAGAATTTTAAAAATAATAGAATTTCAATTTATTATTTATTAATTTCAATAGTGTTCGATCAGATTTTGTGTTTAAAAACAAATCAATACTGAAAAGTTTGAAAAATGGATAATTTTTACAACGTGAAAAGCAGGAAAAACAACACATTGTGTGTTACCTGTGGTATATGGTAACTGGCTTCTGAAAGGTCTCTAGTACAACTCTGTTTACGCGAAGCGTAAGACATGTAAGTGCAAAAAATATTCTTGTAATTTGTACCATAATTTATCGATTTATATAAAATATATCATAAAATTGTAAAAACCAAGAAATGATTAACTTTAACAGAAATTTCTAATTAATATATCAAGTATTATCTGAAGAATAATAAAAAAATTTCTTTTCTATAGTTATGTTTCTATAGCTTTAGCGAGAAGCTACACAGGCTGTTTCGGCTACAGGTGCAAAAAGATTTAAAGGATGATTCATGAAGCTAAAATAAGATGGAAATCAAGAATAAAAAAGTTACGTTTTCAGCTTTGTTTTTTAGTTGTTGAAAATTAAAAATTTGTCGTAATATCCCTATGTGCAAGCAAACCTCCTTATACGAACGAAAGTTCGGAGGACGGTTAGGACGGTTTACGTCTTCAAATGTCATAATCTTCTCTATGATTCGTGCCAGGTAATCAATTTTTAGAATCACTCCTTAAATATTTTTACAGCTGTAGCCAAGCACCCTATATAATACACAATTATATTAGACGATTACATATTACATTCTTATCTCCTTTCTTGTCTTTCTTAGTTACCTTCTATTTTTATGTTAAAAGCAAAGTCCCACAACTACTATAAACACAAGTTTGCAATACAAATTAAGTTTTATAGATATAAAAAATCGGTTCAGAAAAAGTATAATTATTAACAAAAGGACAAACTACATGCACACAATTACATTGAATAATTAAATAAAAGCTCTATTACATACCATTCCTGGAGGCCGATGTTGACCAGGACCTGGTCCTGGTGGTCCTTGTTGAGGTGGACCGCCAGGTCCACTTGGACCTCTTGGTGGTCCAGGTGGACCATTAGGTCTTGGCCCATTCCATGGACCCTGCTGATAACCAGGAGGTGGTGGACCTTGGTTAGGATGCCCAGGTAAAGGATGGTGCGGCCCCGGTCCAGGACCCATCGGCGGACCGTGCATACGCGGTGGACCTTGCTGGCCAGGTCCACCTGGACCTGGTGGACCCATCCCTGGAGGTGGCATTCTCTGTGGTCGTACACCCTGCGGAGGACCCATCATCATCCTAGGACCATGATTTTGTTGCGAATGTTGAGGGTGTTGGGGATGTTGTGGATGCTGTTGATGGGGTGGCATTGGTGACTGATGCTGATGTGGATTATGGGGACGCTGACTCTGACTCTGTTGAGGAGCCGGAGCTGGTCGTGTCTTACACTGAGACTCAAACTGAGAACATATACACAATTTCAAATGTACAAAATGTCGAGTTTTCATTTATTTATTGGGAAGAGAAATAACGATTAAGCCGTCAAGAAATTCATATTGTTTTCTTGAAAAGATGCAATACAGTACTAATGTGAAGGAAGAAATAAAAAAGATTTCTAAATATTATAGACATGACCAATTAGATGTAAATTATGTGTTTTGATTGAAAGAAGTTACTTAAAGGACAATATTAATTTCTTGATAATATATCATATAATGAAAATTGTATATGTGTAAAAGTGCAAAATTATTTATATTAAAAAAGTTAACTTTTTAAAAGATTTAACTATACTTAATTTGAATGGAAGCTATATTAATGTAAATTATATAAAAGTGAACAACAATCTGATATTTTCGCAAGTAAATTTTTTTAAAAGAAAAGAAGAAAACTGCAAATTCAATCTTATATTTTACTTACACCTATCAGAGTAAAAACTCATGAAAAGAATCATATAACAAAAATAAATTTCTCACAGTACTAATTATTTCTTTCCCATAAATAGTTGCTTGTTCATAATATCGATATATCTATACTTACTTGATTTAAAGCTTGTTTAGTTGGAAATGTTACTACTGGATTCTGTCCATGCAATTCCTTTTTAGGTAATCTTTCCATACATATCCTCATACTTTGTTCTGATCCCAAAGATATCACACAGAATCCCTTAGATTGTCCATTGGCTCGATTTTCAAAGAATTTTACTTCAACAAAATCTGATACACCAATGCTTTGAACAGCATCAGTTATATCTTGGTCACTTGTCCACTGCAATAGAAATATTTCGATAAGTTTAAATTACTACAAAAATATTGACCTTTTCTCCAAGTTTTTAAAGTAAAGGATAATTAATAAAAATGAATATTCAATTATTTACCCAAGTCAAATTTCCAACATATAGTTGGTGACGTCTTCCAATTTGGTTTGGCTGTATATTATTTCCAAGTTGATGGTAAGGTGCGCTACCATTTGTTTCTTCATTTGGTGAAGTAGTATCACCAGCACCATCTCCACTATTTCCTGTAGAAACGCCACCATTACCACCAGCAGGAGCTGCTATCACATCATCATACAAATCAACGCCATCACCAGCAAACTCATCCTAAAACAAATCATTAAAAATATATCATAAGCAGATTAATTACCATAAGAATTTAATATATTTACATCATGTGAACTGAATATTCTTATGAATTATATTGTGAAAATAATATGTAGTTTCAGTATTTATACAAATAAAAATTAATTTAATATTCAATTCCTTTTTAAATCATTCACATATGTAGTATATAAAATATACTGATATATAACAAATATTATACATAGTATTTAATACATATTAATAATAAATTCAAAATACAATTTTTATGTTATCTACTTAAAGTTCCAAAAATAATATAGGAGAAAGCTTAAAAAATAATTAATACATTAATAAATATTTTAATTTACTAACTACCTTCCAAATTTTCGATAAAGGATAATTTATAAATTGTACGTATGCTACTACCTTCTTTTCACATTTTTTAATATTTTCTATTCCCATTGTATTGCATAAATATTTAACTATGAAGAAAAAAAGGAAAATAGTTCTAAGTAAACATATTCCTTCAAAAACAAAAACATAATTTATAAAGTATTAAAATGAATTTCAATCATCTTATAGAATACAAATTATTGTACAAAAGCCAAAAAATAGTGTAATAGATAAAAGGTACAAAAAGATTAAAAATATAACAATTTTTTCTGGATAAGACGCTTCATTGACGCTCATTAAAACTGTACACACATACCTACAAAAAAAATTCGCTTCCTAAATAAGCATGGATCGTTTCGGTGCAATTTCGGTCGGAATAAAAGAGAAAAAAAACATCACATACAAATAAAGTGTTCAAACTTCAAAATAATATGAACGCTGTAAGCAGAAAATGGTGTCTCGCATGCAATAATGAAAACTTTAGTTAAAAACTAAACGAAGTGGAGGAATAAAATGCGCTACGAGACATTTGCCTTACCGCTAACACCATTTTGCTTTTCTTGCTGTGAATCTGTGTATTACACGTATTTGCTTTTTAAGTTTTTCCCCGATGCAATAGAACGTGCACGGGCCACGGTAATTATGTAACAGAATAGAGAAAATGTTTATCGGTTGTGATAATCGAATACAACATCTACTCGTCACGAATGAGATGTACGTTAAAATCGAAATCCCGGCTGAACGAGAATCGGACACCGCTTGTCGAGGCAATCGTTACCGTTTCTCCTCCATGACGCCGAACAACCCCGCTCTGCTATCGCATTTTTCTCACAGTTTCCAATGTTTTTTACTAAAGTAGCCAATTAGCAACAACGCCTATAAGACAACTCGTTACTTATTAGCAATGATAAAAACGAATTACCTGCGCGAAATCTTGCTCGAGATCGTCGGCGTACAAATCAATGTCACCGTCCGCCATTTTACGTACACCGACGCTCACTGCATTTGACGAAGGCGCCAAGCCTAAAGAAATATGCTGTTCTAGGAGAAAACGTGTTAGCGAATTACGTTACGTTTTCGTGCTGAACGGATATGACGTCACATCGCCATCTTTTCCCCTTCCGAGGTAACCGATAAATTCATTGGAACTATAGATATGTATGTATTATGTGCACGTAGTTTGCCTGAGTCGAGTTAGGAGAGGTAAATAAAACCATGTGATCGAAATCTAGGGGAAAAGGTTCGAATTCATAATTCTGTGTATGTATATATATTTCTAGCAGAATCACTTTTCACGAATTGCAACATGTTATATATCAATCGATTAGTTTTAACGCATAGATTACAGAAATACAAAATTATTTTATAGAAAGTTATTATTATTAAAATATTTCATAATATAAGAATAAAATATGTATATGTTGTATGCATTTACCTATATCAACATTCAATATGTCTGCCACCGTTGAAAAATCGAATAGAATACAAAGATAATTATCGTGAAATATTTTAATAATAATAACATTCCGCAAAATAATTTTGGTATTTCTATAATCTACGCGTTAAAACAAATCGATTGATTCTGATTGGTTTTTTCTGATCAGTGGTTTTGGTATAATTCTAATATGTTATAAACTGGAAAACTACATTTTTTACATTAACCCTCTGCCTTATGATTAGTTTTATAGCTACAAGTTATTATTATTGAAATATTTCATCGCAAAAATTATATATTGAATGTGAAGAATGATTATTTTTTAGGAAATGAGGATTGAGTATTGGTTAAACGATATATTTACTTTATATAAAATCTTTCTTTGCTTAAAATATATAAGACACCATTTACTATACATTCTCTATAAAAATAGGAAAGGAAAATAGGAGTTGGCAATTTTCTACAATGATACAAAATAATTCACTAGCGAGTTGATAACAGTCAATAGTTAGAGATCACGTGATCAGTTAAATTTACCTCTTCTGACTCAAATTATTTGATAGCCTTCGTTCTTTCCCTTTAAAAAAGGAAAATATACTGGAGTATAACGAAAAAATGCTACAATGACTGGAAAAAAATATTATTGGTCACTTTACCGATTTTCTTACTTCAAATTCATTAGAATCATGGTTAGAATGAATATCTACTATGTATATGCTATCAGAAATGATAGCTACTCATTTCTAATACTACAACCAGGAACACGAACAAGGTTCTAGAATCAATTAGTTCGATTTAGTATATTCTACTATTAGAAAGGAAATTTCCTTTGTGCTACTATGTATATTCGTTAAAACGTCATGCGTAATTTAAGATCTTTTTTATTTACACACTTTTTTGTATTACAAAATAAAACTTTATAAAACGTTTATATTAGAATTTCGGTTTTTCAAACTTTATGTATATATATTTAGTGCTACAAATGCTTATATGAGAAATTAATTCTTTTTAATAATTATTAATATAAAGCTGTATTTACATTTTGCTAAATTTCGATAAGTAAAAATTAATGGTTATAAAATTATAATTATTATTAAAAACTCATAATTTTTTAATTACAAGTCTCTAATATTTCACTAGATAATTTTAAAATCATTTCATTATTTTACAAATTCAAATTTGAATATTTTAAATAAACATTTCATTCAAGAAGCATAAATGCTTATCTTCATTTAATATTTACTATATTAAAACCCGTTATAAGTTCGTATTCGAAAAAAATTATCTAGGAATTTTTCAATTTTTCAATATTCATGTTTCGTGTTCTACTTTCAGTATTTTACAAATGTGAATTCTTTAAGAAAATATTTTTTTCTTTCAAAAATATATATAATATATAAATGAATGTTTTTAAAAAATTTTGTGAAATATATATGGTTTAAAAAGCATAACAATCTACTTTTTAACTTGGCGTTTGAAAAATGTACCTAGGGATTTTTTGGATCGCATGATAGTAGCACTTGAGGAGAACAGAAAAGGATAGAAGAAGAACTAATTTCGTATTGTGCGACTTACTACAACGAAAGTACCGACACAACGACCGGTTGGTTGTTCGTTCCATAACTCTTTCTTTGTGCAGTCTTAAAAGGTATGTCTGCCCTTTGTTTTAATGCTTCTATTTCAAAGTTTAAATATTCAAAAATAATGCTTTCACTTAAAAACAATTATACCTTATTTTTTTGGTTTTCACGCATTTATAACCCCGAAAATTGCTTTTTTGTCTGTCCCATGTGCACGCTCTTTGTGTCGAAAAATTGAACCTTGCGATAGCTTCGCGACTTCTGTATTTCCTTAATAAATGTATAAAAAGAAATAAAACAAACGTATAATAAATGTGACGTAACTGGTTCCGACAAATAATTGATGAATTAATGTGATTTCCGCTTTTTCCATGATCTCTGCGTGCCCTAGCAAATAACCTTTCTTCCTCGCGAATATGGTGACTTTCAAATGTCAGTTCAACGTCCATGCAGAAACTAATTCGAATTAAGGAAATTTGTCAAGAGTAGATGTTTTTAGAGAACATTTATTTCGTTCATAGTATGTACTTAGACAAGATTCCCGATATTTGCCACGCACGTTTAATAGAGAATATATCGCAACGTACAATTTAATTTCAGTATGTTTGTAGATTGATTGATAGTTTCTGCTTTATGCTGTATTCTTTATTGCTCCATGAATATTTTTTATAGTTTATTCCTTCTTTTAGGTGTTCGCACATATAGGTTTAATTTTTTTTTTTTCGGTATATATGTTCGTTTTGTTCGTTTCCTATACCACTTTCTTTTTCCTTACTGCATGAAGGAATACATATATATATGTTAGTTTCCAATTGATTGAAAAAATTCTGTTGAAATATGTTTTTCAAACAAGTAATTATCATTGTAGTTTACTATGCTTTTAGAAATAAATATATATGCTGATAAAATGAAATACTTGGTTAATTACTATTTAAAGTAATTTTATTAAGATTACTGCATATATCTTGTAAAACAAAAAAAATATTTTCATATATTTAATGTCTTTTTAATTCAAATTAAAGTGAATGAGCTAAAAATAGGCATATTCAAAATGTATTACATTACATACATAGCATAATATCATCAGTTCATTTATATTTTGATTAATTTATTTTACTTATGTTAAATATAATATATTTGACCTTAAGTAAGAAAAGATTTTTAACAATATTTAAGCAAAGATGAAACATCTAACACAATAGTAAAATCATATATTATTTTGGAATTTTGTATCTTTTACAAAATGTAGAAATTATTCAAAGATATATATATATATAAATAAATGACTGCTCAAAAGCTTTTTAATCTTTTAACTTAAGTACCCTTTTTTTCATTTTATACTCTACTTTTGCCCAACAAAATTACTTTCTGATTATACAAGTGTCATTTTTACAAAAGGAAAAAATAAATCTAGATTATAGTACTATGACAACTGATCCAGAGCGTGCTGGTGAAAATAGTGAAATGGAATCTGTTGAAGATGAAGATGAGAACAAAGCCCCAGAGCTTTTCTCCAAAATTTTAAATAGAGCTGATGTGTTAGCTGCTCTACAAGATCGTACTGCACCTGGAATAGAGGTATTCAAATTTCATATTGCAAATAATAAACAGATATTAATGGTTAGTAACTTTCTAAACAGAACCTTTTACAATCAATGGAAAAAGATATAGTAAAATTTAAATTTAAAGCTTTTAACTGAAATTGAAGCTATTGCATTAAAGGTTTTAATCATTGTGTATAACTTTTGTATCTCATTTTAATTATCAATATTGAATTCTGTTTAAAGACTCATATAATTCATTTAGTCCTTGATGATAATTTTTTAATGTGTCTATTTTATTTGATATTTCAATATCTTAGTATTATTCTACAGAACAATTTGTATAAATCAGATTAAGTAAATGGATCACATTGATTTGGAACTTAAAAAAAAAATAGTGAACTTTTGCCTATTGGGTGAAAAATGCTCTTTATTTAAGAAAATAGAATGTTGTTTTGTCAAGTATTATAAATTCATTTTTTAATAAGTTTATGTATAATTATTATTTTTTATATTTTTCCTTAAACTTGAATCAATTGGACAAAAAAAAATTTTGTAGTTCTCTAATATAATTTGATCAACTGAATCCATGTAATTTTGTTCCTTTACAACAATTTTATTATTTTTTTGTTGCCCACAATAATTCTTATTTACACGTGTTATCAAATTTGTTGCTTGTTTAATCAGCTATTAGTGCAGGCCATGAATTATGCACCGCAGTAGATTAGAATCGAATATTTCTTCAATTATATATATAAAAATATTAATAACTTTGAGTTTATATATTCCATACCCCAATAAGTTTAAATTTTATTTACTGTTTGTTCATTTAAATATTTTAGTTAAATATATTAAATAATTAGGATATAAAATATTACATATGTTCAATTTCTAGTATTTAAACAAATTTACTATTGATTATATTTTTGATATTATTTTTGAAAGCCAATGTTAAAAGAAAACATTCAATTTTTATAGCAAATGCAGAATCTTCCAGCTCCTGTAAAGCGCAGAATTAAAGCTTTGAAACAGTTGCAATTAGTTACGACTAATATTGAAGCAAAATTTTATGAGGAAGTACATGCCTTGGAATGTGCTTATTACAAAATGTGTGCTCCTCTCTATGAAAAGAGGAGTGATATAATATCTGGCGTCTACGAACCAACGGATGAACAATGTGTATGGGAGAGTGATGATGAAGAAGAAGGATTAACTAATGATTTGAAAACAAAAGCGAATCTCGAAGATGATAAAGAACCTAAAAAAGAAGAGTATGAACATTTTATTTTCATTAAATAAACTAAGAATTTTGTTGCAAGAGTATAAGATTAAAGATTATTGTTTTCTTTCACACTACTTTTTACGAATTTCCAAGTGTTAGGAACTCTACTAACAAATCTTAATTATTTTAGGGGTGAAAATGAAGATATTAAAGGGATCCCAGATTTCTGGTTGACAATATTTAAAAATGTTGAAACATTAGCTGACATGGTTCAGGAACATGATGAACCAATACTGAAACATTTGTATGATATTAAAGTGATATTTCTTGAATCTAATCCAATGGTAAGTTGGAAAAGAAAAAAATCATTACATATCTACATATAAATGAAAACCTACCTATACCATTAATATATAAATAAAATTGTGAAACATAAGTAGAAATGAAATAGAAAGAATTGCATTAAAGATAATAAGATTTTTTGTAGGGCTTTGTTCTTGAGTTCCATTTCGAGCCAAATGAATACTTTTCTAATTCAGTTTTAACAAAAGAGTACCATATGAAGTGCACCCCTGAAAAAAATGACCCGTTTAGTTTTGAAGGACCCGAAATATACAAATGTAAGGTAAATATTATTTTTAATCTAAGTTTATATGTTTTATTTTCTACATGAAGAAAGAATTTATTCAAAAGTACATATATTCATCCTAACCATTTGTACAGGGTTGTGTGATTGACTGGAAAAAAGGAAAGAACGTTACAGTAAAAACTATAAAAAAGAATCAGAAACATAAATCTCGAGGGTCTATAAGAACTGTAACAAAAACTGTTCAGAACGACTCGTTTTTCAACTTTTTCAGTCCACCAGTTGGTAAGCCAAATCAATATTTTTATATTTTATGTTTTACTTACATATTGGAGATGATATATATTACTATTGTTATTAATTGTAAACTATTTTTCTAGTGCCAGATGATTCTGAAGCAGAAATAGATGATGACACTCAAGCTTTATTATCCAGTGACTTTGAAATTGGCCATTATATAAGAGAACGTATAATTCCTAGAGCTGTATTGTATTATACAGGTATTTCACAAAGTGAAGTTAATATTTAAGAAAAAATATAAAGTTTTTGCGAGTTTTGTTAGAACTCTCAAAACCCTTGGCTAGTGAAAGTAATTTATTGACATATAATGAGTAACGAGTAAAAAAACGATATTTTAGGAGAAGGCTTAGAAGATGAAGACGAAGACTACGAGGAAGAAGAGGGTGATGAGGACGACCCTGAGGAAGAAGATGAAGATGATGAGGAATCTTCTCCAAATAATGCACCATCAGGTGGGAAACAACAGGGAACTGATCCTAATGACTGTAAACAACAGTAGAATTACATACAAATTTTGCTAAAAAAAATTATTCGTGCGTACACACACAGACACACACAGAAACAGAAACACATAAAACCTGACCGATAACTGCCTAGATATCATCCTGCACCTGTGGCTCCAACGTAATCCTGTTTGTATCAATCATCTAATATCGTATCATATCTCCTATTCCAGATCAAGCCTAGATTCTTCGACATACCAGTGACAAAAAAAATTATGCGTACCCTCCCTTTATCTGACGTTGACGATGAGTAGAAAATACGGCTCATTAACAGCCTAAGATTTAATATCATATAAGTATAAACGAATTGCGCTCTCAGCTCTACATAATCATTGTCATTTTTAATTGCTTCATTTTATACTATTGTTACGTTTATATACAAACAAAGTTAGTTGAATTTTTTTCAAAACGCACGTTGACCTATGAAGAAATTTTTGGGTACTGTTAAAGCATTTTTAATACAAAAATTGAAAAAAACGCAAACAGCAGATAGCGCTTTGTTTCTTCTTGCCATGTAACAACTTCTGTAGTGCCATTTTCCTCTCCTGTTTCTTTTCTTTTTTCCTTGTTGCATTTTTTTAACATTGTTCTTTTCCTGTAAGTTCTTAGAATTTGCTTAAGTTACAAAAAATCATGTCCTTTTTATACGGTTTTATATTAAATTGTTTTCAATCCAATTTGTTATAATTTTGAATTATAATAGACTTCGAAACCGATCAAGCTTGCTGTGTTACCTTTATAATAGGTTTTATGAAATTTCGTGTGATACTTCTGTGCATTGTACTTAAATATAAATTAAATAAGTTCTAACGGTGTTGGTCAGGTAAGTAGTAAATAATTGAAGATTATTTCACACTTTCATTGGATTTACCATGTTTTACATGAGAAACAAAATTAAAAAAAGACAAAAAATTATTATAGTTTTTGGAATTGTATAATAATGTACATCAATAAAGTACACCAAATTTATTTTTTCTAGTAGAATTTACTTAAATTTACAGAAATGGTACTAACACCTTTTTTTCTAGTACAATATTAAAATTGAGAAGCATCCGTAGCTTAGTAAAAATAATAACATATATAGCTGTTAACATTAAATATATGTATATCTTTCGTATGCAATAAAATATATATCGCGATAATACGAATATATTTTACTATAATCCATGTATTATATAAATGTATAAGTAAATCAAAAATGTTGTGCGATTTCCATACTTATGTAACAAAGTGTAAGCTAATTTAAAAATCATAACTATTTTTGCCTTTTTCGAAGTACAAAAAAATACATTGTAGTTACATTTAGTGACATCTTTGAAGAATTATGATAATTAATGTTACTGGTCATTACTCTACTTTGTAGACCTTTACAGCTTTACCATAGAGATATAAAGATAGATTATGCGAGTCATACATTACGTGTAACTGGATGCGATATGGGAATAGAAAAAGAACGCTGCATAGTGACGTTTATCTAATAGACATGCATACTAACGCCACTCATTGATCGGTATTACACCGACATATTGACTATACGAGTGCGCATACGGGATTAAACGAGCACACAAGAAGCCTCTACGTAGCGTTCTCTTTCTATTTCTATATCGCTTTCTCAGCTCACTCACGCACTCTATCTGTATATCTTTATAAATTTTACAGTATAATAATTGTGCTCGTGACCAATAATGCGATAACTAAAGTGCACTGATAAGCATTTTTCTCTTTTTTTCTTTTTTATTACCTGAATAAAGATAATCTCGTGTATTTTGACGCGAAAGGATTTTTGCTAAGTGAATATGTCTCGAAAAGATCAACAAATTTTAAAACAGTTTTACAATTGTTGTATTTTACGCGAGGGGAAAATCTTAAACGAAGATTTATGGGTTCGCGATGGGAAAGTCGTTGACCCAGAAAAAATTTTTTACGACGAAAAAGTCAAACCACATATAAGAATCGATTGCAACGGCGCGTTAATTTCTCCTGGATACATTGATCTTCAAATCAATGGTATATAATGCAAGTATAATAACAATAATAATTTCATTATAATTTAGTATAATTTGTTGTAAATATTATTCTTTTATATTACATATATTAGTATACAAAATTTTGGTATACATTATTAGATAATAAGGTATTAATATAAAATATTCCTTATTTCAAAATATTTATGCAATAGGATATTTGTACAATACTTTTACGATAAATATTAACTTTTTACAAAAATATTACAAATCTAATTGTACGTACAATTATACTTTGTAACTATTATTTTACTTACTAGGTGGTTTTGGAATAGATTTTACACATAATGTTAATGATGTACAAGAAGGAATTAATAAAGTAGCCAAAAAATTGCTTGAATTTGGTGTAACATCATTTTGTCCAACTTTGGTTACATCACCTAGTGAAACATATCATAAGATATTACCAAACATTAAGAGAACAAAAGGTGGAAAACATGGTGCAACTGTATTAGGAGTTCATTTAGAAGGACCTTTCATTAGTCCAAGTAAAAAGGGAGCTCATCCAGAGAATCATATAAAACAATTTGAAAAAGCAAGTCTCCAAAATATTTTTAATGCATACATTTAATGTATATATGAACATCAAACAAATTTTAATACATCAGTAAATATTCATATGTGAATGTATAAATAAATATTATTTCTATTCATGTAACTTTTCATACTTCAAACACATATATAAATCTAATATTTTTAATTATCTTTTCATATATGTGGATTTTAGGGTTTCAAGTCATTAAGTGATATGTATGGAAGTTTAGAAAATGTTTGTCTTATAACATTGGCACCTGAACTTCCTAATGCTCAATCTGTGATAACAGAATTGTGTAAAAGAAATATTACAGTTTCTCTTGGTAAGATATAACTATCCCAATTTTAATAATTTAATATCTCTTCTAAGTCTAAATATTTTAGGACATTCTGTAGCAAATTTGAAAGAAGGAGAAGAGGCTGTAAAGAATGGAGCATCCTTTATTACCCATCTTTTTAATGCAATGTTACCAGTAATTATACAAAATAATTTTCTATTTTATAAAAAGTATAAATTATCAGACAAGTGTAAATGATAAATTTGTATTTATAGTTTCATCATAGAGATCCAGGATTAGTTGGTCTCTTAACATCTGATCAAGTTCATCCTGGAAAAATTATCCATTATGGCATAATTGCAGATGGAATTCATACTCATCCAGCAGCATTGCGTATAGCTCATAGAACCCACCCTGAAGGTATATATGTGTATCTTTTTTTATAAGACAATTCTTACCTGTCTTAATTACTAATTAAAAAGTTTTTAAAATTATTATTTAATTTTGCGTTTTAGGTCTTGTTTTAGTTACTGATGCACTGTCAGCGCTAGGATTAGAAGAAGGCATACATCAATTAGGACAGCTTAAAATCGAAATGCGCTCGGGACGTGCATATATTGCTGAGACAGATATACTGTGTGGAAGTACAGCAGAAATGTCGAAATGCGTTCGTCATTTCAAAGAAGTAACAGGTAATTTAAACAATATGACATGTATGATATATAGATTTTTTATTCAATTTTGGTTTTTTTAAGAAATATTAATATTTTTTATTAGCTTTTGTTCTTTACTATAATATCTTGCAAACAGCCCTGTATATTGATAAAAATTACTATCTCAATATTCTTATGGAAGAATATTTAAGTATACTATTTATATCTAATTACTATACAATATTATTTATTTTTTATAGGCTGTTCAATAGTAGAATCTTTAGAAGCCGCGACTCTCCATCCGGCAAGAACCCTAGGTATTGAAAAGACTAAAGGAGTCTTAAACTATGAAGCAGATGCTGATATGGTAATGTTGAATAAAAATTTAGAACTATTATCGACGTGGATAGCGGGAGAATGTGTTTATTGTAATTGCAAGTATGTCGAATATTGTCAGTAAAGCACAGAACATACTATCCAAATAATTGCTTAATGCTCATGGACATAGGAATATATTCCTGTGCCTATGTCAATATTACTCAACAATTGGTCACTTTTATTAGGGAAACTGGCGGTATTGATTTCACAAAACAATCAGAGAAAAATGTGATCATTTACCCACTTGTATTAATTATATGAGCATGTACTTTACATGCCTTAAATATTACAACACTTTTCGTGTATAATGCGCGACGGCTGTGAATATCGTTCTAGCCATAATTTTATTCATCTATCTATTCATATTGTAAGATATACAATTATATACGCATTTTATATAAAAATATTTTTTACGAACGTACTTATATTTTGATACATATAAAACAAAGATTAATTTTTACCTTTATTGTATTCAAGGCAATATGCCTTTAATAATACAAAGTTAAAGACAACTATATAATTTTTGTCTTTAAATTAACAACAAAAAGGTCAGTTATTTTTTATAGTTAGGTACAAATAGGATATATGTCTATTTTGACAAAAAATGTTACTCGTTATAAAATATTTAGATAACAGTTTCAAAATATGTACAAATAAATTGTTATTTTTAATTCATGCATTATACCATTTATTACAAAATATCCTTGATCGTTTTTTAAGGCTGAGTTGTACATATAAAGTAGGTTTAATGTGTAGAATATTTATTTCGTCAAATTTTTGAAATAAATATAGTATACATGAAAAAATAGAAAGGCTAGGTTACTATTTCATTTGATATCAGTATTATGTGAAAGATGTCATTTAATTAATATCGTCATTATCACAATTTGTAATATACATAAAATTGTTAAACGTGTTTTTTTTTTATTTAGAAATATATTTTTCTTCTTATATTTGAACAGTTAGTAACACCAATATTTTAATTACACATTAAACAATATTTTGTAGTCATTTTAGCAAAGCATTCAGAAATCAGTTGTACGCATGAGAAGTTACTGTTTTACAATAAAATATTGTTATTGTTGCATCAATTGTATGTAGTCTGTTCTTTCAAGGTAGAACGACGATGAAAGCCAAGTCGCGTAAGGTTCTTATGTTAATAAACGACGTCCTTCAGGTTGCATATATATGGTGAGTGTCTAATACCAAATGAATGTGCTGGAGGAATGTCTAGAATTACCTGTAAAAGGCAGTTTTTACTGCTATACGAGTGTTCCATAAAAAGTTAATAATCATAAGAAAACTAATATCTGGTCCAGTCGTGCACTTTTTCTGAAATCGAGTTAGGATCTCAAAAGTATTTTTCGTCAGAATACTGATATTCTTTAGATATAAACATAAATAATTAGTTTCAACATAGTTTATTCTGAACTTTCACGAATACTGATATTATTATGTTGAGATATATATACTATTGGGATCCATCCAACTCAAACGTCAGATAGATGCGATTTCTGATTGTATACCCTTAAAAATAATTGTACAATTTATTAAGTGATGTCTATTGAACAAGCTCTGAAACTTTTGAGTTTTTTAGTTTTTGAATACAGTAGGAAGAAATTAGAAGTACTTTTTCTGGGCAATGAGCTCCAGGTCCTGGAATCTGGGAATGATCATCAGGCAGCTGATAGCGGGCACTTATGCTATAAGCAGGACTTTTCACTCTGACTGCATCTGGTTTAACAGCTTCATATGTTCCAGGTCCAGGAACTAAAACACGATCATCTGTAGAAACTTTCTGTCTACCAGAGATAGAGTAAGCCGGTGCTGCTTTTTTGTTTCCTTCCTTTGTTCCGCCGAGAGCAGAAGGAATATTATAAACGTTCGGAGCTGAAACAGAATAAAAATAGCAGTGACTTCACTGATATTAGATTATAAAAACATATATTTTCCTCAGAAAGTAATAATCATTTTATATACAAAAAAGATATAGCATTTTGAATAATAGACATTTGTATAACTGCGCAAAGAAAAGATAAACTAGCAGAAACAAAAAAACAAATCCTGTAAATTTACCTGGAATATCATCTGGTCTATTTATACTTGTTCTAAGACCAAAAGTAAATCGCAATGCTTTTTCCAATAAAAGCATAGCTTTTTCTGGACTGTATTCACCTGGACCTTTAAACCAAATATTAAATCTATTGAACAAATACACAAAATGAACAAAATATAATAAATTTTAAAAGACTACCGTACCTGGTATAGAATCCGTTTCATGTACTTCAGGCTTAACTCCAAAACTATAATGAGGTGATTTATTCAAATTTACCTTTTCAGGATGATAACTTCCTGGAGCTAAATTTTTAATGTATCAAAATAAGTGACTATTATGCATTATCATAAACGTTCTATAAATTTTATTATTTACTTTTACGAATATTACTTACCAGGTATATCACTAGTTTTTTCGTAAGATGTTTTTAAACCAAACGAATAACGTGGCGATTTATCTAAATTGACTTTTTCTGGAGAATAAGTACCAGGAGCTACAAAATGGAAGAAAGGAATACTAATGCAATCGTAAAAAACATCTAGTAAAATGATACTCGCTTATGTAGCTATTATAAATTATAGCACAGTGTTATAACATATATGTGATTGAGAAAACAATTTCAGTAATTTTGTAAATGTAAATATCATCAATAAGATTTTTTTTACAATTTGCAAAATTTAAAATGGTATATGAAATTCATCTTTTAATTCTAGGTGAAATTCATAAATATTTTGTAATTTTAAAAACAAAATATTAAAATAAAGTTATACAGCAGTTATAAAGCTGTAAGCAAAAAAGAAGTTAAGCAAAAAATATAAAAGCTGAAGCTTTAACATGCTTTGAATTAAAAATTGCACCATATATCAGAAGCATGAAATGTTTTTAATTAGGAATTGTTTTAGAATCTGGCCTTGCTGTAGTTTAGTAATAATTTGTTAGTCAACACCGTTACCTGGTGTATCCCTAGGCTTTTCCAAGGGCTTTCTATTACCAAAACTGAAATAAGGTTTATGTTCCAAATTTAGTACTTTCTCTGGATAGTAATCAGCAGGGCCTACCAAAGCAATCAAATCATTAGTAATTGTTTCTGCAGAATGTTAAAATCTAAACCAACTTTTCCAAAATAAGAAGCTGCTGCAATTTGCACTAAATAAAATTCACCTGGGTTGTCATTAGATTTTTCCAGTGTACCTTTTCCTGATAAGCTATATTGGGGCCCTTTATCTAAATTTACTTTCTCAGGGCTGTATGTTCCAGGTGCTGTGATAATAAGTAGAATATCTAAGTCTCTTTACTACAATTGTTGTAGGATTAATTCATTGCTAATATCTTGTTATGTAAAGGAAATGGGAAGATTGAATTTTTTACTTTAATCACCTGGATTATCATTAGGCTTCTCTGGTAAACCTTTACCAGATAAACTGAATTGAGGACCTTTGTCCAAATTTACTTTCTCAGGACTATAAGTGCCTGGTGCTATTGAAAAAATTAAATACAAGAGGACATTAATCTAAAAGAATAATATATTAAATAATAAATCAAACTGTCAAGAAAATCTAAAAAAAAGACAAAAGAATTCACCTGGATTATTGTTTGGTTTTTCTGAAATTCCTTTTCCATACAAACTATATCGTGGACCTTTGCTTAAATTTACTTTTTCAGGACTATACGTACCTGGTGCTATGATAGAAGAAAATATTAAATATGCACTAAGAATTAAATGCTAATTAAAAGTTATTATATAATAAAGTAACAAAATAGCAAACTAAGTAAATACAAAATGAAGAAAGAACTAATTGTACTGACCAGGGTTATCAATTGGTTTCTCAGAAGATCCTTTACCACTTAAGCTATATTCTGGACCTTTACTCAAGTTCACCTTTTCCGGACAATAATCTCCAGGTGCTGTAGGAGAATAATACACAGAAGCAGTAAAGTAATCCTCTTGTAAACTAACAAGAAAAAAAATTAATGACAAAAATGGTAGTAGAGTGGCTATAATAACTATACCTGGATTAGTGTTTGGTTTATCAAGAGGTGTTCTTATTCCAAAACTGTACTGTGGTGCTTTATCAAGATTTACTTTTTCAGGTGCATAAGTTCCTGGTGCTAAAAATTGATTTTCTTTATTTATGTAAAAAACTTAAAAATCTACATATAAAACTAATTTTTTTACAAAAGTTACTACTTGTTTCTTCCAACACAATGTTTAATTTATTAAAATTAATTTTCGTTCAAAGGTCAGATTAATATACGAAATATATTTTTCAAATTCCAAGCTTGTATCTACAGACCTGGATTATTGTCTACTTTATCATAAAAAAGTCTTCCGCTTAAACTATACTGGGGACTCTTATCCAAATTGACTTTTTCAGGATTGTAAGTACCAGGGGCTGTAAAAAAGATGCATGTGATGTAACAATTGCAATAAAAATCTACAATTATATTCTTCATGCAATTACCTGGAGTGTCGCTTATTTTTTCGAGAGGTGTCCTTAGACCAAAAGTAAATTGCGGTGTTGTATCCAATTTTACTTTTTCTGGACAATATGTACCTGGCGCTAAGAATCATTTTTTTAAATTTAATTATAGATAAATACCTTTCATTGTATGCAGTCATTAATGAAACTTTTTTAAACATTAATTATAAATCATTTAAAATCAAAATTAATATTTTGTTATCAAAATATTACACTTCAATAGTATATAAAAATTCGCATACCAGGGGTGTTGTCAGGTTTTTCTACTCGTCCTTTCCCAGTGAGGCTGTATTGAGGACCCTTATCCAAATTGGCTTTTTCAGGGCTATACGTGCCAGGTGCTATAAAAATAAATTGACATGTGCTGGTGATACTACAATTCATAAATAATGTACATTACATATTATCACAAACAAAGTTATACGGCTGTGATAATAAATTCGTGATTATTACTTTGTCGACCGAACAAATGTACAACAAGTCATGAATTTGCAATAAAATTCATTAGGTTCCAATATGTTATTTAACAACAATTGGTAAAAAATATGTTTGAAAAGGAATGCTTCTACAGATTTAATTAAATTCGGTCAACAAAATTTTAAACAAGCGTTTTAAGTTTGCCTTAATTACCTGGGGTGTCGCTCGGTTTTTCGAGGGAAGGCCTGAGTCCAAAACTGAACTGCGGTGCATTGTTCAATCTTACCTTTTCCGGACAGTAAGTACCAGGAGCTGATATCATAATATACAAATAATTATTAATTTCATCATAAATAAAACCAACATATTTTAATTCAATTATGAATTTTTCTTTTTAGCGAAATAAATAATAACGAAAGTAATAAAAAATAATATATCACAAAACGATTACAGTGAAAGAAGAAAAATTTATTTCATAAAAATAAAATTTAAAGGATACTTATTAATATCTACAAAAGAATGCAGTTACTACATAATTTATGTTTAAAGATTTTTTCTTTTAATTTTGTAATACAATATCAAATAAATATCATAAGTGCAAGTTACTACACATGCAATTCAATTATTAAATACGTTGTAAGCCAATCATTTTGATTTGCGTCATTCTACATACTTGCAAAAAATACAACAATAATTTAGAAGATGGAAAAGTTCGAATAGCAGAGATGCAGTGTGTATTAATCCAAGATCACCAAGCTACAATCGCAAAAGTAAGATAAGAAGCTGGATAGAATATTGTCGTCACTTAAAGGAAAGATTCAAGAAATATAATACCTAAACATCGAACAATGTTTATTCTTCGAGTTTATATCTGTACTTTCGCAGAATTCTTCAGAATACTTCTAGGCGATCGAATCGCTACAACCAATGGAGATTATTCAGCATGACATCGATTCTTCCTAAGGAATCATTTTCCTCTCATGACAAACGTACTTTTTGTTAATTTATTGTAAACTTCTTTTTATTCTAATACCGTTTAAATTATTGTAGTATTCTAAGTTGCAGAATTATTAGTAAGTATATTTAGGAAATACACATTTAAATCAATTTAATTACCTTAAAACCAATTTAATTTTATTAAACTGTAGGGAAAGAGATGTACAGACAGTTTAAACAATGTTGGTTAATCAAGCAAGAAATAATAGGAAATGATGAGAGGAATCTGTTTTACTTAATTTAATCTATACGCACTTATATCTAATCTCGCTCTCTAGAAATGAAAATCATTACTGTCAATTAATTAAAGCTTTTGACGAGCATCTTTTCAGATAACAATGTCGATAGTACAGATTGATGTATAGTGGGTTATTCGTTGACAGGTGTTTAAAATTCCAATCTTTTAGATTTAATTACTAAGAAATGAAACGCGACTAGACATATGCTTATTAAACAAAAAAGATATTCTTTTCATCATCCCTTATTGTTTCCTGCTCGACTGACATGCATATTTTACAATGTCCTGTACATCTATTTGTTACATCTATGAGATAATGTAAAGTAAGTCTCATCTTTCTCAAGATATGAAAAATAGATAACTGTATTAGTTATTATTTAATTAATATCTGTAGAGATATAGAGTCGTACAGATGCAAGATTTATTGTTTTGATTTAATTAATTACCAGGTATATCGCTTGATTTGTCCAGTACAGGTTTCAACCCAAAACTATATTCGGGGGTTTTGTCGAGATTCACCTTTTCGGTGCAGTAATCATTTGGTGCTGTGATTAAGTCGACATTTATCATAAATATGTTTTAATGAAGATATTCAAAAATATTACATAAACAAGATTATAAATAATGATTTATGGAGGATAACAAAGGATTTTGGATACGTATATGTAAAATATTATTTACATATATACGTATATGTAAATATTAACGTATATCTATAATACTCACCAGGTGTACAACTAATCTTCTCGGTTTGCGTTTTGATGCCGAATGAATATTTCGGTGAGCTATCCAGAATAATCTTTCCGGCTTTTTCCGGATTATAATCGCCAGGAGCTGGTGTCACTTCCTGTTTCGTGGATTTCGTGCGACCATGCAACGATGATGCTTGTGCAGCATCTTTTCCTGCAAAAATGAATACAGAATTTAACAAGTTCTATCATCAACATAATATGAACGGGATTTAATTAGAAAATAATAAATTTAAAAGATTGCTTCAATTTGAAAGTAGTAAAAAATTAAATTAACTTGAAAATAAGTTTGTTTTTTAAAAGTATTGATTATGTTTTTAATCGATTTTATCATCCAATTCTCATACAATTAAATAGAAGTTATTATAAAATGTACAATATTAAGAGTCTCAAGAAGAAGCAATTATTGGTAGAAAAGCAACGGAATTTCGTGAATAACGCACATTAAAAGTCGCATTCTTGCAGGATATTACTGTTCTGAAGTTTGATCGATACTTCATAGAACTCGGAATACCGCTGTCTATAAAATTCATTTCGTGCTTACACAGCAGTATTTATGTTTATTTTTGTAGCTTTAATTTCTGTTCACGATAGATAGCATGTTAATCCTTTGTAGACGATAAAGCTATCATGTACATTGTACATACATATACATATGTTATATTAATAAATTAAATAACGGCGAAAGTATTGATGAATTTACACTTGAATAAGTGGAAGATATATAATGGTAAGTTCGGAATAAATGGTTAAGTTGTAAAAAATTGATAAGTAGATCAGATGATCTACCTTTGGCACTAAGCCCGGAAACGTTGTATTGACCAGGACCCGGTCCAGGACTGTCATTCTTCGTCGCGTGTCTAAAAATGAATACACAATCATTATACCAATTTAATAAAATTATTCATTTAAATTTAAAAAAACCAATTTTTTCTCGGGAACTAAGCCGCGGAATTTGTAACTAAACTTACATACCTACTCCCAAACGAGAAAGCGGGCGCTCTGCCTCGTTTCGAGTCGGGAACTGTTTTTCCTACAGATTTGATTCATATTTAAAATTTTTTCAATAAATTTTGATACAAAAGAGAGATTTAAATATAAAAATTAAGATTACCGATTAATGGCGGTAGTGTTACACAAGCAGGACCCGGGCTACTATACTCTGCAGCGATAGGACCTCGCCTCTTTGTTGGTGTCCACGGTCTTTGTGTCATGCCACCCATTTTCGATGTTTGTTTTCGATGATATACTTTTTATTTTTCTCTAAATATAAGAAACAATCACTCGAATTAACTGCTAAAACTTATATAAGTGATTTTGGAGAATTAAATAAATTTAAAGAATGGATAATGTAACTATATTGTTATTTATACTGAAACTAATAGTACAGAAAAATATTATAATTCTGATATGTGATAGCTGTGAATCAAATTGTGACTAACGTTTATCTTAAAATATGGCTTGCGAGTGAAGGAAGATTCTAAGAATGCACGTCTAGAATTAGGATGGTTCTTAGAGATTAGCTAATTCTCCACGTGCGCCCTCCAGATCGTTTTTCATTGTACTGTTCTTAAGTTTACTGCGTTCTTTAAATCATCTTTAATTCCATCGTATTGCTAAACGATTTTTCAAGTTTGAAAAATTTTTGTCTCAATTTTGTGCGAAATTTTTTTATAATATATTATGCTTTTTTTGCTTGATGAAACAAGATTGGAATACAAAGTATGAAACTTTATCGTATACATACCCTCAGTCATATGAATATTCGTACTCTTTAAAATTGAATAACTTTTATAAAATTGAACTAAACGACTTGATCTTTCTTGAGAAATCAGAAGGATTAATTCACTAGGTAATGTATAGACAAATTTTTGAAAAAATTGCAACTGGTCGGAACGCGAAGAATAAAGGTCGCTTTTTACAACTTTTTTATCTGGGTCTATAATGAAAATTTAAGCAATACAATTTAAGAAATCAGTTAACGTTGCTATGAGCTACGGTTGGAAATCGCAGTTTTTTACGATTTTCTTAAGATCTTTCCTTAAGAAACTACGTATCATTTCTTCTATCATATACGTCATTTAAAGAATAGAATATTTTACGACAACATTTCGGGTACTTATGTAATCAAAATCGCTGACTTTGCACAATATGAAATAAACAAATAATTGGTATCTCGTTTAGAAAGGGCAATTAATATATACATAATATACATCGAAAAGTTATGCCTTTTCTCCATGAGATAATCGAGGAGCCTCCTTTGGAATCGTGCAATCAACACGACCTCGAAAGTCGGGCCACGAAAGAAACGACTCATGAACAACCATATAAGAATATGTCCATGGTAGGTATCCAGAATCGCCCACCATTCGACATTGAACTGAATAAAGCATGAATATCACAAATTGTATAGCGTTCAAACAAGTCAAACAAATGCAGGTCAAATGAATGACTCATGACCTACTTATAGTATTTTGTTACTCCATACACATGTACTAACGATATTCTAATAATTGTAAGTGGTACGATCTTCCAGTTAATCCGGATTATGGAAACTTACGTGATTTATTACTGCATATATGTCGTATCTAGAATGTAAAATAGATTTTGGGATATAGTTGTTAAAATATATATAAGATCATTGAGATTATGATTTATATTTATGGTTAATGGGAGTGTTACATCGCATAATAAATTTAGAATAAAATTACAAAATTTAATAACACTAATACAGACAGACATATTTTTTGTAAAATCATAAAGAAAATGGACATTAGAAAATCTATCTATATATTTATATTAGCATTATTAAATTTCACAAATCATCGATAAATATATAACGTGTATATAGTAAAACACATGTTACATAATGTTAAATCTCCGACTTTGTGATATCACCACTATTCAATTAGAATTAAAGCACTTTTTTCTTAAATATGTATGTAATATGATAATAAGTATCAGTTAAGTATTGATAATACATTCACGAGAATCGAGCTAGATTGAGAATAAATCGTTATTCATGCGACGAAGGAAAAAAGGTTGAAAGTCACATGACCGAGTTACGTCTTGAAAATTATACAAGATGATTATCGAGAATCGATCATTTAATCGGATTTGCCCAATATGGCAAACACGAGAGACTATTGATCAATCGTACATAGTGGGCTTATGACCTGACTATATATGGCATACTACAGAAAGTGGAATGTAGAAAAATAGGTTAAAATTCAAATAGATTTTATCTACCGAATTAAGAAAAAACTTTAATGCTCTTAGTATTACTTCTCTTTAGTCACACAGTTTCCTCCCCGGCTACGCTCAACTCTATCATCAACTAACTTTCATCTCCGTATTCGGACGATGAAACACCACGAATCTTTTTATCCACACACGCATGCAAATCAAAGGATTTACATATGGGCATGTACGCGTTTCAGTATATCGTTAACCATTGTTCGGATCATAAAAGGACTCAACCATTTCGAAATGTCTCGCTTAAATACACAGAGAAAGTAGTGAATAGATTGAACAAAGTTGATGAGGAACCAAATGATACTATTTTTGTCTACACTGTCTTGGATAACCTTTTAGAGTCCCCGACCAAAAAATTAGGGCCAAGTACAATTTTCAACATCTTTAGTGTTTTTAGTAAAATTTAAAGGCTTGAATGTAATTTAATAATAATTTTTATTAGTTACTAAAGCACACACATATTACATATTACATACATAAATATTAATAATTTGTGTTTTTCCATATTAATTTTTTATAACTTAGCCTCAATTCTTTCTTTTAATTTCTCTCACTTAATTGCCTGTCTTAATTCTTCGATGATATACGTACGACTGATCCGTTTTAATAGTATCACACTTCACACAGATCGAACACAGATCCAAATGGTGCATTCGCTCAATAACTTATCTTGTTTTGATTTTGTGAATAACTTGTTTTGATACCCTAACATAACATGTATTCGGTCCTCAACCGCTCGTCACGCATAGGAATATCATCTTCATGTAAACAATATGTAAACTCGCCATAATAAAAAATAATAAGATGTTATACATAATATACACAAATTATTAATATGTGTATGTGTGAGGTACATTAATAATTAATACAATCTGTAATAAAATTATGTTCAAACCTTCAAGATTTTACTAAAAATACGAAGGTTGTTGAAAATTGTGAGTGGTCCTAATTTTTTGACCAGAGACTGTATTGTATATTGGAATTAGGTTTTTCAAACGTTTCTTTGAAGATTCTGTTGTTCACACCTTTAATCAATTCGAAGGACTCACAGTATGGGTATAATTGATGATTATTTGTCTTAAAGCCTTGACTTGTCTGATACTAATAATTATACGATTGTGGTATTAAGCGATTATAGTTAGACCGTAGATGTTTACGCAAATTCATATTTTTGTAACCTAAATAGGTATTATATGCATTTTATACATTTTTTATCTTTAAACTTTTTATAAATGCATAAAAATCCGTAGTCGAATTATAAGCTTTCACAGTAAAGTTTTATTGCGTAATATAAACTGATTTCGATAATCCATAGATATATACAAATAATTTTGACTAGGCTAAAAAAGAATAGATTCGACAGCACCAAAAAATACTTAGAAATAAATGAATATTTTCAATTAATCAGCCTATATCAATATTAAGGTAACTACAGAATTCAAAGTTACAATCGATATTTAGAAATGTACTTGTTCTCTTATCGAGATTAAAATTTAAGATCATTCTTTTCGCTATTATCTTAGACAATCGGACAAGAGGAAAGTACTTATTTTTAGGCCAGAAATCACCTTCTTATTTGTCTTGTCGATCAACGATCGTTTACATATGAAATACCGCGACAATTTACCTTTTGTAGCTTATCATGAATTATGTATTTGTACAATTCGATCTCGTCGATCACATGATTCACCGATTTTATCAACGCAATAATAGTACTACGAGATAAATCACCATTTATGTTCTTCTATAATGTCACCGGCGGCGAATTCAGTATTACGCCACGGTGACATAATATTTGTTTACAGCTTGGATTACTCATTGTCAGAGTAGCTCATCAGTAAAGATGTCTCATACAGTCCTACAGTATTAATATAATTGAACTCGAAATATCTTTGACGACACACCGGTAAATCTTTCTATTCTGTATTTTCTGCCAATTACCTATTAAAATTAAATTGATAACAAAAATTAAGGATAATATTGTGTTCGACAAAGTTATGCAATTTTCAAAGTTGGTTTGTAATAGATTAAAATTTTATTGTTTAAGAATGAATTGACGAATGAAATTGTAGTATCGGGGGAAAACTCTGGAGAAAAACCCCATGTACCCCAGGTAAAAAGCAATATAAGTGCTGACGGATGGGCCATATACCCGTGGTCCTTTACGACACGGGGTAATTGAGAAAAGTGTACTTGATCATGGGTCATCCACATCTGTGTGTATATTAAAACGTTAGAGACAGCCTTTAATCAGTTGCAAGGAGAGTTGTACAGTGAGTTGTAACGAGAGTCGAAGAGATGAAAGTTGTAATAAGAATCGAAGAGAACAGTGTTGACAGTGCAGAGTCGAGAAGTGTTGTAAGACGAGTTGTTAATTGTAAATTGTGAATTGAATTGTGAATCATCCATTTAAGTTGTATTAGTTATAGCATATCACTGCATTAAGTTCATTAATTAACCATTGTTTCCTGTTTTATAATAATAACTTAGAGAGAGGGAAAGAGAGAGAGAGAGAGATCAAACACCAGAGAGAAAGTGTAAGATTATTCTACTCTCTATAATTGGAGGCCCGAGCAGAGATTGAACAAAACAGAAAACGAAACATTTAACAGAACTATTCGTGTAATGATTGTGAAAACCAGATTGAAATCAAGTCGAATCATTATTCACGATGACTGAAGGATCGAACGCGGATAACACCATCGTTGATGTCGAAGAAAGGTGCATTGTTAACGATAAGCTAACGCGAATTGAAACAATGAAAGTTGCAGAATAGAAAGAGAAACTCAAAAGATGAAAATTAAAGACAATTGATAAGAAGAAAGAATTGTAAGACCGCCTAAGAGTTTTCATCGCTTTGGAGATTCAGCGAAGACGAAGAAGAAGAAGATGAAGAAGAGCGCGATCTATTCGAAACACGCGTGAGAGTCGACAGCAGAAGCGCGTATGTTTTAACATTTAGGGATGTGGAAGAGTCCATGAACATGTTCAGCGGTGACGACAACGTCAATGTGCAAAGCTGGTTGTCGGAGTTTGAGAAGATGTGCGATCTCTACGATTGGACTGATGTGCAGCGCGTAATATAATCGAAGAAGCTTTTACGTGATTCGGCAAAATTGTTCGTCGACTACGAAAGGTGTTGTAAAAGTTAGCAAACAATGCAGAAAATGCTGAGTACGGAATTTGAACAAAAAGTAGACGTGTAAAAGGTGCATAAAGAGTTGTTGCATCGAACTAAGAAAGAAACCGGGACATACCAGGAGTATGTCTATAAGATGTTAGACATAGCGAAGCAAGTGAGTATGGAAAGTTCGGCCATAATAAGATACATCATCGTCGGAATTCGTGACGAAGAGATCAACAAAGTGATACTGTATGGCGCCAAGAACATTCGAGAGTTAAAAGAGAAGCTTACCATGTGCGAAGCTATGAAAGAAAGTGCGAAAACGAAAAGCAAACGAGTTGAAGAAAGATCCAAGAGGACAAGTTGCGACGAAGCAGCGCAGGAGCGGTTGCGAGAATGCTTTCTATGCGGAAACAAAAATCAGCTAAGTGCGGAATGACTAACTAAAAGCAAGGGTGACCAGATGCTTCAAATACCAGGAGTACGGACACATCGCATCGAAGTGCAATAACCCGAGTGAGTCCTTTAAACATATGTATGACAACTTAATTAATTAAGAAAAATATCTCCTTTTATAATTTACATAAGAAAAAGCTACATCTCCAGCATTGATAAATTTTTACCAATAGATTAATTTTTCTAATTAATTTTTGCCTTAGAAATTACCAAATTTTAATTATTATATCATCGACCACTCAGTTACTAATTGTTTAACATTACTTATCATTCTCTACGTAATTAAATAATTAAATATTCTGAATTATATTTCGTTTTTATATATAACACTAAACAACTTTTAAAATAAAATTCGTTGATAATAAGATTTTCATCATAAACAGTTTCATTAATATCGAAATACGTCTTCGTGTATTTAACTTTATGTACGCAAGATGGTTGACTTTTCTAGAAATCTATCCAGAAATACCGATTCGTCATCTAATTAGTTAACAGTATGTTTATCAAATCTCGATTATTCTCTTAAGATTTTTTTAATACAAATTTCGGTAAAGATTTGGTATGCACTGCCATAACACTATACAAAATGATTCAACATTGAAAAATACACACTTTTGTACTTAATAGTCTAGTTTGTACTTAATAACCCATAATCCAAAAGATTAAAACTAATGTTTTTATTAAATTGTAATTACAATCTGTATGATAAATGGCTGTCATGATTGGCTGTCACAAAGCGAAGTGTTAAATCTGTTACTTACCTTGATTTCGCGAAATGTATAGCTTGATGAAGTACTGTATTAGGTTCTCAAAGAAAGCCGTGAACAATAACAAGCTGGCTGGTCAAATCACGAATGCGTTAGAGATATTTATTACAGAAACACAGTAGCACTAGATTAGTTATTGCGATACCTGCACCCGACGTGAGTTCCTGAGCGACTGAAGATTAAATTAAACGTAGCGCTATCGCAGCATGTGCTTGTTTATCCCTACTACACGATCCTTAAATCTCTATTGCGTTTGAATCATTTCGCGCATGCGCCCTTGCGCCGCGGTTATCCTTAACGGGTAACCAATTTGGTCCAACCTTGTTTTCGGAATCGAACCTTGTCACTGGACACTCCTTGAATTTTTCTTGTTTATTTAAATAACACGAAGAAAAATACTATACATTAAAAAGGAACCATATTGCTATGTTACGGACCTTAGATTTTCTTTTGAGTCTGATTACCTTCTTATATATCCACGAAATTCAGTAAATAAATAATTGCAATAATTTTTAATGCAAAAAATTAATGCGAATTTTTAATGCGAAAGTTAATTTTGACTGCAATAAGGAATAAGAAACACGAATATGACTAAAATTAACAAAAATTATCTGGAGGTAAGGTAAAAGTAAATTTATAGTTTTAAATATTAGTATTGCAAATTTATCATATTGTAAAAATATTACATTATTTAATGTATTATAGGAAATAACATAAGTACAAAAGAAATTAAGATATATAACTTGATTCCTTCTTGGAAAGTAACAAGATATTGATATAAAAGCTGCATTTTAGAAAGCAACCTATGTCATCTATTTACATAAAAAGATATCTCCTTGGCTCCTTTATTGGGAATGTATATATACTGTATTTCGCAACCCACGCACCCTAACGTTCTTGGTTTTCATCCTCGACTCTTTTGGCCTTGTATCCTGTGTGCTCAGGACAAAAGTCAGCTAAAATTAGGGGCTCACGTTATCGTTTTAAGTGACGATATACACAAGTGAATGTAAAACATACTTCCGCTCTTAGTCGTCAAATACACAGGTAAAAAATTGATACGATATAGGAGTAGATAGACATGGATAGATACGGATTAGGAATCGATAAACATGTAGTGTTATTTGCAATTGTGCTTTGGAACATCGCGTCTATACAAACAAACATAATCGTGATTAAATATATTAATAACTTATAAAATATAATATCTTATAAAAATAAGATTTATATAAGTATATGTTTACTTTCCAATAATTAGAATTAGCCTCCTTTAGATAAAAAATTATTATCTCAATCCCCCATTTTTATTCTCCCACTTGTGACTAATATATAATATAGTTAGTATATAATAAACTAGTAGTATAATATGTTAATATGATAATACTCTTAATTGTACGTTGCAAATATTTCTATTTTCTTATTAATGTTGAAGGTGGATATTATATCGTTCTCTAAATAGTTTTATATTATCTTATCACAGTCATTATTTTTTATACACCTTGATCATTTTTCTAGATTAACTATATCAATTAGACTGTTTTACGTAATTGCCGTTTTCTAAATTCCATATCATAGTATCTAAAATCATATTAAATTCCCAAAAACATTTCAATATTTATTCAGGACTTAACGTTTAACAATTAATACGTCAATTAGTACTGAACGAGAAGCACACATTCCCTAGAATCGCTATGGATACTGCTTGACACTTGATAATTTCCCTCTCCCCAGCCACGCTGACATCACGATACACAGAACTGGTCAGCAAAAGCGGCTCTAACAAGTTAGTCTTCTGTATGATAGACCAAGATCGTCAAGGGATTCACGTTTCCTTTGCATCATCGTTATAGGTGTATAGTTTATTATCCCCGTTCATAGAAAGTGTTAAATCATTACATTTATCATCTAGTGATCTATTGGTACAATAGATCATTCAAATATACTTGTATATACTCTGCCTGTAACAAGTGGGCCTCAACAAGCTGCAAGGTACGCCATTTATTGTGTTGATCATAGAGATTTTAATACATAGCGTTCATATTTGAGATTGTATTAAATAGTATATAGGAAGGCTTAATACAAAAGTGTGATTATGAATTAATTAGCTGTATCTTAATTTAGGGAATCCAATGATTCTAAATTAACCAATGAATTTAATGTAAAACAAGTAATTACAATTTATAAATCTTGTATGATTTCAATTAATAATTTTAAAATAATTTTAATTTAATTAATTAAGGATTGAAATATTTTCACTACCGTCTAGATATATAAGATTACTTCACTTTTTTCCAAATTTCGCGTTAATGAACGATGCAATTCAAAAGAAATTTTATAGCATAAAATATTATCATTCCAATCCTTCGACCAGCAGTGTGTAATTTCAATAAATACACATATAGACAATCGATTGAATAACTTTTTATTTTACACCTTTATGGATCTGTATCGTATGATATTATCGATTGCTTCGATAAGAATAACATTACATTATTTATCTTATTTACCTTTTATTTCATGATTTACTTGAGTTTTCACTGCCCCGATAGTAGCAAAGTAATTAATAAAACATAAATAAATTAAGTGTTCAGTCAATGTCCTATGATTTAATCATTATTTTCACATGTTACAATAGCGATAATTATCTTTATTCACTGTTCTACAATAGTATTTGATATTCCATCGTTGATAACAAATCTTGTAACATAGATTTCAGTACAATGATAGTGCAGTGGTCAATTCAACAACGCCTATGTCAATGTTCCTAGTTTGTCTGAACTTCAATTAATGCTAATGACAGGAAACGCATCCGGACAGTACTTCTGCTTCCATGCATGATAAATATTCTGCCTGCGTTTTAGGAAACGAATAATCTCTTTTGACATACTCAAATTCATTCTAAATTTAATATTATAAATTTAATACAATTTAAGAATTGTTCCTTTAACTTATCGCGAGTAACAAGTAGTAAACTTCTAAAGTAGATACGTGCAAAGGAATTAATGTAATGTGATATCTTTATTAGCTCCGGTAAAGCACACGTTAAATGACATCATTGCTGGAACTGTATTGTAATAATTTATGTTCCTAATACGTAGAATATTTGACATACTTGTCGTGCAATATTCTGTTTCATTCCATATGTATAATATGAGATTTATCGGCATTTACGTATCAAAAGCGAAATATATCAAAACTCATATTAAAATTATATTTTAACAAATAAAAGGGGCTACGATATCTTTACTTATTAACCATTATCAAGAAAAAATTTATAGCACTCTGTACCTGAACATTTCGATTTATAAAATAATTTGTAGGGTAATCGTGTTTACTTCATGTTCCATTTTGGTTTATTTCTTTAGTTTCGTTCTGCTTCGTACATTATAATCAGATGTATGCTTTGGGCGTTTAAAGATATTCAAGTTTAGGATTAATGAAGAAACTCAATTTTTGTATACTTATTAATGAGATATTTTAGACCTTTTAATGTTAATGTTTAATGATTTATTTATAGACCTAAATATGGATCCTGAGGACGAAAACTTGCAAATGCACCTTCTACATGATTACACTACGAATTCTACAAAATCTCAAACCATATACAAGCTACTCCTAGACTACCTACGAACCAAGAACATCAAACACTTCAAGTATCTTGTTGAGCAGAATTTAAAAAAACAACCAGCTATCATCGACGTAAACTATGCTTATCCGAATCGATCGAACGAAACTTGCTTGGACATTGCCTGCAAGAATGGTCTCCCGGAGTTCGTGAAGTTTCTATTGGAAAAAGGTGCGAAGGTAAACAGGGTAAACGAAGCCCACAACCGTGGACCGATTCACTTCGCTACCGAAAATGGATATGCGGATGTCCTCAGTATATTATTGGACGAACGTACAATAAATCCAAACCTGGAGGCTGGACAGCAAACGGCTCTGCATATGGCGGTGAAAAAAAATGACCTGAATTGCGCGTCGTTGCTTCTGGAAAAAGGCGCCAGTCCCAATATTCCCAATAGTAAAGGTTTAACCGCTTTGCATATGGCAGCAATGAAGGGTCAAAAGGGCATGGTGAATCTGATTCTGGAAAAAACCACACATGTCCTCAATTTGGATACTTACACGGACTATAACAATCAAACGGCTAGAGAAGTGTTGGAGAAGAAGCTGCCAAATATTCAGTTACCCTCGGTCGAAAAACAAGGCGTGAATGTTTATGACTTGAAGTATTATTTAAACGCTAATGATGAGATGAATTTTTTAAAATGCTTGGAGATTGTGGAAAACGAGGCGGTGAATAACGTAGCGAAGGATCTGATTGAAATGGCCGTGGAAAGGAACTTCAAGAATGCGGTTATTACATTATTGAAAAAAACAAGAGGGACTGGATGTAGACTGGAGAAAGCTGCGAATTTAGCGGTTGAACATGGCTTGCCACATATCCTTCGTGAGATATTGGAGACTGATGTTGATGTTACGAGTGACTTACTGTTGAACGCTTGCATAGAGCTTGGTATGCCGAATAAAGAAGGGTCGGGAAACATGAATGATCGACTGGAATGTTTAAATCTGATCCTGGAAAGAGAAGACGTGGATGTTCGGTGCACAGATAGTAAGTGTTGCATATATATATCGCACATGTATTTCTATACTTAGATCTATTTAATCAAGCATCTATTTAAAAATACATAGGCAAAGGAAATACTCCACTTCATTATGCAGCCAGGGCTGACTGTCGAGAGGCAGTGACATTGCTACTTGAAAAAGGAAGCTACATCGGTCACATGAACCATTTTGGCGTTCCACCAGTTGAAGATATTTCCGTGTCCACTCTATCCCAATATTTCGATAACTGCATACAAGCTAGGAAAAAACGAACAAACGAATATACAATCGAATTTGACTACAAATGTTTAGTACCTCACGACACCCCTTACACGATGAATCAACAGAAAAATATAATTAGTCAGGGCAGACGAGAAATGGATGTTTTTCAATACATCGCTAGCAACAGTAGTTTAAAACATCTATTGAATCATCCTCTGTTATCTTCTTTCCTATATTTAAAATGGCATCGAATAAGACACATCCTGCACCTAAACTTGGCATTTTACATTTTGTTTTATCTTCTGTTGAATACATACATTCTGCAGGTCACTTATATCACAGGAGGCTCGCAAATATCTGCGAACTCGAGCGTACAGATAAACGAGGAGATAAAAGGATCAACTCCCATCTACATTCTGTATATATTCACTGGTATCGTAACAGCATTGTTTGCATTTAGGGAGATCCTCCAATTGTTCTCAGCACCGTGCCATTATGTATCTAGTTTGGAAAATTGGATCGAAATAGCGTTGATAATATTAGGATTCATTATTTTAAGCGGTGTAACTATGCAAGTTGCAGCTATTGTAATATTACTATCTGCTTTGGAAATGGTGATCCTACTTGGCAAGCATCCTCGAATGTCCACAAGTATCGAGATGTTCAAAAAGGTGTCTTTCAACTTCGTACGTTTTTTGTTACTTTATGTATTTCTTATCCTAGGTTTCGCGTTTGCTTTCTTTACCGTCTTTAAGGATGATAACAAGAACTTCTTTCCAGATCCTGGACACTCTCTGTTCAAAACCATCATCATGTTCACTGGAGAATTCAACTCCAATGACATTGTCTTCGTGTCGCATCCGATTCTCAGCCATTTTATCTTCACCTTCTTCATCTTTTTCATCGCGATAGTTTTGTTCAATTTACTGAACGGTTTGGCAGTCAGCGACACAGCAGAGATCCTCGGGAAGGCAGAATTAGTTGGATTAATTTCTAGGATACAAGTTCTTGCTTATATTGAAAATCTGATTGTTCGAGCACCTTTTGCACGCAAGACACAATGTTCAATTTGTTGTGGTCGCTTGCATGGCTTTGAATACAATCCCTTAGCGTTCCTCGTTCGGAAAGTTCTTCTCTTTCCAACTTACTTGAGTACTGGTAAATTGAGCGTGGAACCGTACAATATTTTATTTTATCACAATGTAGAATCCGATAAAGACCCCAGCGAGGTGTTCCCTGCCTTCAAAATGGATCCGTATATCATGAAACAGGTTAAAGATGTTCTATTGAGGAAAGGTCAGGAATCAAATAATGAAAAAATGTTCAATAAATTGGAGAAATTGGAAAGAAGATTCGCGACGATGGAAATTATATTGAGTTCCATTAAACAAAAGATTGAGAATAATAATTTTAATGTTGAAGATGCTGAAAATTAAAATATTGTTCTATTTATTCCTCTTTCGGCTTTTTTAAATATAACAACGATTGTTGTTGATTTCTACTTATGACTATATTAAAGGCACTGTATTTATTTCATGTTATATTGTAATATTTTTATTACATTTAATAAATTATCTAAATGAAATCATTCAACATCTTTCTATGTGTAATTAAAAGTATATTTTAAGATATTTATAGAGGCTAATTTTAAGACTGGATCATATACTATTAGCTATATTACTTATCACTTTTTTAATGATATCAAGAAATTGTTTCTGAATTTCCTTCATTTATAGCAACGCTAACGGGTGACAAAGTTGACTCATCAGTTAGCAACAGACACTCAGCAATATTATGTTAATAATGATACATATTTTTACAAACAAGATTATTATAAAAATATTTTTATGTAAATATTGTAATATAAACATTGTAAATCTTTCATGTTTATAAAATATATTTTATTTTTTAAATGTACAAAATAGTCTTTATTTCAGTGACTTACACGGTTTTCAAGAAATTTATTCAAGGTGAATTTAAATAATTTAAATGAAATATTGAATGCATGACTAACTTGAATTTTGTTTTATCTATAAATTTTAGAATTACTATACTATTAAATTTTGTGGACGTTTTAATACGAAGGCGATTTGAAAATTTCAAGAACTAATATAGATCTTAAATTGGTCGAATGACAGATCTAACGTACTATCTGATCACGATCCTTTCAAATCGCCATTGCATTCTATATAAATATCGTGCGATAAATATTACTTTACAATGTAATTAATCAGAAGTTACAGACATAGATATGCTTATATAATCTTCCATCGAGTTTGAGTATTGAATTGTTAGCCAGAAACATCTTCTTGCAGAGTCTTTTCTCTTCCACGTCGTATCAAAATATCGGTATAAAATAGATTGAAATCTAACCTAATCAAAAAATAATAAAATATAATGATAATGTTGAAAATTTCTATTTTTGAATCATACGAAAAATATATAAAATACTTTATAAAATGCAGCAATATCAAGCAATATAACTTTTAGTAAACATTTTCCTCGAAAATATTTTATTACTTATCATTATTTATTTTTTTACTCTCTGGTATTGCATTTTGTGGAATATCTTGTAGTACAAGTATTTATAAATTCTACGACGTAACTTACCTACAAAAGACATTAAGAAGTTTTTCGTTGTTATTATCACATCCTAGATCACATATTCTATCTAAAAGACGAATTAATACTTGAGTAAATTTCTCATCCAGTGATATGATAGTTTCTTCAAAACTGGCTGCATTCTCTTTGTAGATATCTCCATCTTCATCCTAATAAATAAGTGACAAAAACATACAGCCCTATTAATTTTACATTTCATACAAATAAATGTACAAGACCCTTTGTAAAACTAAGATTAAAAAGCATACATTGTAAAAAATGAATATAATGTACAGAATGATGTCTGAAAGAGATTTATAAAATATACTGTTACAGATCAAAATTTGTAAAGTAAAAATGCATCATATTACTTAAATTTAGTATACCTGTAGCTGAAAATAAAATAACCCTGCTTATTATAGGTACATATGATTCTTTGATAAAAAGTTGTAATTCGTAGTATGATATATCATGCTTATACAACTATGATCTCCAACAATTGGGGTAGAAATTAATATACTATTTATATCAAAAGATAAACAAGTATTCAAAAAGACTATTGAGAGCTACAATATCTGACTTGCATGCATCCCAAAATTAATATACAAACATAATAATTTTACTCTTAGTTTATACATATATAATCACTATTATTATGTATCATTTACAAATAAACAATTATGTGCTTAATACAAAATCTACATGCAACATTACCATTTATTGAAGTAGTACATATATTTGAATTAAGATATATGTATATAATATGTATGTAATGGGACTTATGAAGTATTTACATATACAATTATAATTTTTATTATGTATAAATTTCCTAACATTCATTTTATTATACTTAAATAAGTAATTCTAATGGTAAGATTTCGCACCGTTATTGCGATAATAATATGAGTGTTAATAGTGATAATGTTCATGATAGTATTAACTTATTACATGTGACTATATATAGAAAAAGATAAAAATAATGTTTTTACTAGTGATCGAGAGGCATTAAATTTAATATTCTACACATTAAAAGTCATTCAAAGTCAAATCTAACCATTCCTTTGTATTACTAGAAAAGTTTAAACAAAAAGAAATGAGATTTAAACCTATTCATTCCTTTTCCTTACTTTCAGGATTCAAATAAAAAACTTAAAATCTTTGAACAAATTTATGTCCAATTTGTATTACACCTATAAATCATGCGAATTTGGATCTTATATATCGTATAGACATGATCTATAAAACGATTTTTATTTACTAAAAAAGGAAAGCTTCATGATACTAATGCTACACAGATGCATGGAAGCAAAGTTATAATCTTGGGGATATACCTCAGAATCATAGACATCTTCCTGATAGGCACCAATCATGGATGTCAATTCGGCGTCAATGTAGTATGGACTCATACGCTTAACATTAGTAAAATATTAAAATTCAGTTTACTACTAAACTGTCTTTTTTTTCAGTTTTATGTTTGTTGTGGAATTTTACCGTTTATTATGGACACTGAGTATGGAATCTATGAATCTATAATTATCCAGTGGCAATAATTATGTATTAATAGTAAGCACATCACATGCAGGTCTGTTTTGTGGTTCTGACAGTTTTAAATCTGAATTATATAATGCATCTCGTATTATTTTCAACGGAAATATCAAATGCAATGGTACTAAGAGATATTTCGGTTATATTTGCTATTTATTTCTACACAATAATTTTATAAAAAATATTTGTAACGCCTATCTTACATCCTTTTGCAGATGTTAATAATGAACAAAGATATTTGAAAAAATCTGAATCAAAACAAAGAATGCAACTTAGATAAACTGTTTTCATTGTATTTTAAGTATATGCATGTCTCATATATGTACATGATTACGTAGCAATTTAGGATTACCTTTTCTATTTCTGTACACTTCTATGAGAAGATTGTAACACTTACCTCCATAAAATTGCAAAATTCAAGACAAGCAGCACAAATTCCTGTTATACAGCCCAGAAGATCAGGATCTGTTAACATGCACTCCTTCAAATAACTATCTTGAAGGTCTTGATGCACACTTAAAACATCGTCCACGTTACTAACCTATGCATTTAATTCAAATTTCGAATTTCAATAAAATCTATTCATTAAGCTACAAAATTTGTGACGCAATTTAAGTACCATAATGCCGAATCATACCTTACTCATTTTACTTAAAAATGTAAGCCAGTTTGGTTCTATAACTTCAACCATCATATAATAAGCTAAGTGTTGAATGCAGTCCAGCATTCTTTGTCTCAAAGAAAATGCTTGTCTATACGACATTGCTGCATTGTGAGTAAAAGTTTTTGCAATTTTATTGCTCACCCATACTCTGGAAGAAAAATATAAAATCAAAGCAATGTATCAAAGCAAACTTTTATGGAAATATTAGATAAAAATCCTAAGCAACTACAAAATTATATTATAACCTGCATAAACGTCTTTCTATATATTTGCAATAAAATAAGTGTCTGAACAGCATCTGATAGCAAGCTATAGCTTTTCTGTTGAGTATCAAAGAAACAGGCCATTTAACGTCATAATTAAATACAAATGCTTCCAAGCCAGTTAAGATCTTATCAGTTTGAAAACAATACTCTAAAACAAAAATTTTTATTATAAGCAACATGAAGAAATAAAAAAAAAGGAATTAAAATAATATACCTTTTTCTTCTCTGGTTTGGATAGAGAGTATTCTAAACATTTGAAATTGAAGGTCATATGGTAAAAGTTCTGGTTTTAGATCATCCTTATATGGATCTGAGTCTGCAGTAGACATACGCAATGCAACTTCAAGAAGAGATGCTAATCGATGAATGACAATATCATACATATTTTTATTTAATTCAGTTTCACAAAGATTCATAAATTGAACCTAAGATTAAATATTATATAACTTTACACACAGTGGTAATATATCAATACACTAATGAAACATTTTTTTGTATAAACTTACCACAAAATCTCCTTGTGCAAGAAGAAAATAATTTTTTACACTACGAAGCCGACCCATTAAATCGTTTTCGTGAATAAGAACTTCCAATAAGGTCTTTGCAGCTTCAGAATATGCTCTATCAATAGTAGCTATATATTTTTGCCCTTGATGTTGATAAATTAAAGGCTCTTGTTTTCCCCATTGGACTGTCTTGCCTATATAAAATTTTATTAAATATTTATGAGTCTTTACATATAGTAAAAGTGAATATGAAACATGCTTGATTAATAAGTATTACAGACCACATTGTCTAATTACATTAAAGTATTTTCCAGTTCTCAAAATTGTTTGTGCCTGTTCATTAAGAAATGTAGGAGTTCTTTCTGGTCTCATAGTGTACCTTTTTTCCCAGTAATCTGCAGAATAATCTATAGGCAATTCCTCTCTGTGAATTAATTCATTATCTTCTACAAAAAACTGAAATTATACAAAATTTATTGATTTGGTTAAAACGAAATAAATAAATAAATAGCTTATAAATATGGATGTTCTTACCTCTTCGTATGGATCACATATCACTCCTTTATATACCCATTTTTCTAATATTTGCATATATGGAACACTTGCTGTTTGTATAAGAAATAAACATAATTCCTTAAACTTTGCTTCTCCATTAATATTATTTGCTTGTTCATGCAAAAGACTGAGCACTTTACCACCTTTTGCATTTGCCTAAAATGAAATATGCTTTTACATGTCAATTTATGGTATTAAAATATAAAGAAAATAAGAAAGAATGTTACAACTGACTTTACATATGGTTGATGTAATTTGGAAGAGAATAAACATTGCGAACATTGTTGGTTGAATGTAAAACCACAACTTTTGCAAATTTAATTTGCCTCGTACATGTTCCATTTCCAACTGTACAACAAATAACTGAAAAATTTTTAATATAGAATTATTTTATTCTTTACGCCCAACGTGCAACCTGATTACAATTATTTTACAATAAATTATTTAAACTAAGGAGGAGATTAATTTTATATTATTATACATACTAAATAATCTTTCAGCAAACTTTTTATAGCTCCTCTTAAAGCATGATTTACTTGACCATCTTCTGGTAAAACTTTTTCTTCAACAAATCTAGCTGTCATAGAATAGTGAGATGCGAGGGGTAATATCTGTTGTGTCAATTGTTTGTAAGATATACCTAAAAATGATAATGTTACAAAAATGAATGTCCAGATTACACATCTAATTACTACAAAAATATTTTTATTTCTTCTTACAAACATCTGGAGATATGTTGAATGTCTTCACTGCATATGGACTTGTTAAAGGTTCAGAAACAATGTAAGTTCCATCTATACCTTTCAAACAATATAAAATGTCCCAAAGTAATATAGATTCTTGAGAAACTATTGGTACAACTTCTGTAAATGTTTTATCTCTTAATAAATTAATCATTAATTTCTTAAATGATATTTAAATTGATATTTACTTTGGCAGGGCATTGCATTTGGTTCATTATAAAAGTCCCATGTTATTCTAGGCCTCTCATAAACCCAGTTATGTTTTATTACAGATGATTCTGTTTTCTTTGTAATTGCACATACTTGTTTATTTAATTTCTTTTCTCCTTCAACAGCAGCTTTAATAACATTCTTACAAATCTGTATTGTATATAATACAATGCATATTAGAAATAAAATAATTCTCAAATTAGTATTTAAAAAATAAGAAAAACCTGTGGTAGATCCTCTGTAGTAATAGCAGCATTTTTTGTACAAATTGATGATAAATTTGATGCTCCTTTAGCCAAATAATCCTTTAATACTTTATCTTCAGATATGAGTTCCAATACTTGAATGAACAAACCTAACAAATCTACCCTATAAAAAAAATATGATATTATTTTAATTATTATTATCTTTATTCTTCGCTAAACTCATATACATATGTATCTATAATACTACTAACTTCTTTGCTTTCAATTCTTCATATTTTTGAAGAAACAATTCAGGAATAGGAGAATTCTTTGCCAAATTACAAATAGAACTTTGTGAAGCAACAATAGTTAAAGCACTTGCACTCGTTGGCATCCCTTCTTTTTGTAATTTCTCTACATGTTTTTCTGGTGCAGATGATGAGCTAATTATAAAAGAAATAATCATGTACAATGGATAATTTAAAAATCAATATAATTAAATTTAACATGCACGATTGCATAATTAATAAATTGAAACAAACTTTATGGATTTGTTAATAAAAATTCAATGAAAGATCAACATAAAACTTTTCATCTCTACTTACCCGAGTAATCCAATTAATTCAACCACTAAGTGATGTAATTTAAATTCGCTCATTGTTCTAAGCTAATAAATATATTACATTCTCTTAAAAAATACTTATTGCTTTTGTACCATTATAACCGTAACTGAGATTGCTAGTGCTGCTCTAGCATATCTAAATACGTTTAGTAAAATTATGTTTCACTAATCACTTGAAATATTTGTTTACCTTGATTATTGGTTAGAAATGAATTAGGTTATGTTAAGTACGAAAGCATATGAATTAAAGAGAGAATGTCACCAAATTTTCCACTTCAAAAAAAGAATAATACTCTTTATATATTACTTCGTATAAATATTAATCTAATTTTCAAGATTATTAATCATAAATGTGAATTGAGGATTTCAAGTTATTTTGGATTTGAATTTATTAAATTCGCATCAATTTGTATCGAAGAACCAATAACGTGCGTACATTTAAAATTCACGTATCAATATATTTCTATATTTTCATGTCACATTTGAGTGAAATAAATTATAAATTGCAACAATTAGGAAAGATGTATCAAAGTTTTTACTCCCACTTACATATGTAATTTAATAAAATATTTAATTTGACACGGTTTATTTTAGGTATTATGATAATTATTATAATGTTTCTTTTAGATATTTTAATATTGTATGTAATATAATAATAAGTTTACGAATCTATATTTGCCTCGATTGAATTACTATCTGGAGGAGTGAGATACATCATTCCATAAAATAAAGATTCTTCATATTCCTCACGAAGAATAGTTGTTTCATCTGTAGGTAACGGTAAAACATTTGTATGCAATTTTGAAGTCACCTGAAATATGTATTTACTAGCAGGAATTCTGAAATTATATGCAAATTTTATACTACATACACGTTCATTATTATTTTTTATAAATCCATTTTTTATTTCCGCGGTTTAATGATTATGTATATCGGGATTTTTTCATACAATTATAACAATACAACAAATCATACAATACCTGAAATTTGTATTTAGAAATTTCGGAGAAAACATATTTTTACGTTCAATAATATCTTTCTTACTAACATTTGTTGAAATATTATATTTTTCTTTCATAAAATTGTCAATATGATTAAATAGTACAATATTTGTATTATTTGATGATTGAGAATTTATATAATTTGTATCCCTCTTAAATCTTTTAATCACATTCTGGGTCTCTATATCAATTATAGGTCTCTTTCTCTCTAATAAATTCATACTTTGATAATTTATACCTGGTTTATAATTTTCCTTACAATGTCTAAATTTATGAAAAAAGTATAAAAATTATAATCAAAGCACGACATTTTAAAATAATAAAATTTTTCTTACAATAGAAGATTCTTGTCAATTTTTAACTTTATTTTGTTAAAAAATTGATCATCGTCATCCACAATCGTAGTTGTCGCACTTGGCTTCTTATTTAAGTTTTGCCTAGTAATGTTATCAGAACATATGATTCCTATTTATGAAGTAAAATACAAATATTTATTAATTTAAATTAAAAAGTATGAATTAAAATTTTTTAATTTTACTTGCGCCAAGCCTTTTCAAGTCCATTGTATGATTTTCTTTTTTAATCATAACAGTATTATTATGTATCGTATTGTTATTTAAAGTTTGCATGGTGGATCCTGAATTATTTGAATTCATATTCATTTCGTATCTTTCCATCATTGATGTATATTCTATCTCACATAACTCGTAAGTAATAATAGAGATGTTAAATATTTTTTTGTTATATTCGTATATTTATATACAAGACTTTTTTCCAAATGAGCGAAACCATAGCTTTAGAGTTTTAGTTGGTTTTGAATGGTGTATCACGTGGTACATATAATTGCATGGTACAATTTGAACCGGAAATAAAGGATTTCATAGTCACTTCTACTTTTTTTTAATTCAAATATATGTAATGCACGAATCGAAATCATTTAATTTTATGTAATGATATTTTCATCTATCACCTACCATTTTAAAACTACGGTTTTGCTCGTTTGCAAAAATGATTCTGTATATATAGCTCAATAATATATATATGTATATATATAAATCAGAAATGGAAATAATTTTTTTATTTTACGTATTCTTTCGTTCGTACAGTAAAATATCACATCTAAAAAAATGTCTAAAAAGAATGTGATATGCATCATTATTATCTATTCATAATTGCAATGAATTTTATTCTAATAGCTAAATAAACCAATAATATTTTTCCCAATAATTCGTGTATTTGATATTTATTTATACTGGTTTGCAAAATTTCATACTGTATACACATATACAATTGGAAATATGTAAAACATTATACATCTAGCTATTGACACAAAAAAGCTATGCAACAAACGAATATCACGGCTTTTTCACTTTATTTTTGCCTGCTTCATTAAAATTAATTAAAATGTGAAAATGTAATGTTTCGTACGAACGCAATCACCGACTCAACGTTCACAATTGTTCGGAATGTACAGAACAGCTGATCGACACGGTGTTCGAATAATTTCTTCTAGGTTAGCAAAGTTTCATCAGATTGATCAGTGCTTGCACTAAAGTAGAGTTATAACCTCAAAGAAATTTCACGTAGATTGAAGCGGTGAATACAACGTTTATGTGAATAAGAACGTTTAAATAAATGTTGAACGATGCGTCTTATGACAGCAATGAATTTCAAGATTTTGCCTGTTTTTCGGCATCGTGTGACGAATGTTCGACCATTCTGTAGAAATCATCGGCCGAATTACGAAGAGTTGTCGGTGCATGTACGACCGCAATTTCGAAGAATAAAACTTAATGAATATCATGGAATATTCACAAAAAATATCCATACCCGTCGACAAACTGCGGCTATTATCTCCATTAGATCGTTTGCCACTAAACGATTTAATGATAAAGATTCATCCAAGTAAATCTTTTTATCTCTTCTAAAATTTGCTTTTTTTTAATCATTTTAAATTATATTAATTTTAACGATTAAATACGCTCCTATTTTTGTAACAAATAATAATTCCGAAATAGCAATTGTAATTTTCTTATAATTCGGATAAGATAATTTAACATTTATATATATTATAAATTCTATAAATTATGTATTTCTTGTCATTATACAATTTTATAAATTGCAATTGTATTTTACTTTATAGCGGCAACAATGAAGATGATATTAGTGATCCAGGTTCATTACCTGCTACAGTGGTTGTGCCAGAAGTATGGCCTCATGTTCCTGTTATAGCAATTAATAGAAATCCAGTGTTTCCAAGGTTCATAAAGTTAATAGAACTTAGTAATCCGATTCTCATAGATTTAATACGTAGAAAGGTCAAATTAAATCAACCATATGTTGGAATCTTCTTAAAGAAAACAGAAGAGTAAGTGATATGTAAATATGTTTTATTTGCTAAATAGAGAATGAATATCATTGTTACATTGAAACTTAATTGTTTTGGTAGAAATGAAGCAGAAATTGTACAAAATTTAGATGATATTTACCCTGTTGGAACATTTGCACAAATACATGAAGTACAAGATTTAGGAAATCGATTGAGATTAGTTGTAATGGCACATAGAAGGATTAAGATTGTTGGTCAGATCTTAGAAGAACTTCCAAAACCTACTCATGGTAAGGCATTTACATATATAAGGCATGTAAAGTTTGTCAACTGATTTTTATTTTTATAAACATTAATAGTATGAAAAACTGTTAGAATTTTCGCGAAGCATGAGAATGAATCGAAATAGGCGAGTGGGATGACTACGAGTATGTATGAGTTTATGTAAGAGTAAGACGTACCTCCTGCCGCGGAAGTTCTGAGAAATTTCGGGAACTTCGCAGCGTGTGTGAGAGTATATGTATGGTAAAAGACGATTGAAGTAGTTTCTTGAATAAGACCTTACACAAAATATTTTCTTAAAATTTGAATTTAATAATTTTTACATAAGTGCTGTACTACACAGAAATGAAACTGACGTTCCCTCTTTTAAATGCAACAATTCACGTCCCTGTAGACGATTCAGTTTCCGGTGGCAAACCGAGTCGCAGATTGTTAATTCGTAAAAAAGCCGAAAACAAAGTGCCAGAACCAGTACAGAAAATTGAAGAAAGTAGTACTTCTGAAAATAAGGTAACAGAAGGAGCACAGGAGAAAGTTGAAGAAAAAATAAATCCTCCAACAGACACCACAGCTCAAACTGGCACTCCTCAACCTTTATTAATGGTAGAAGTCGTAAATATTACCCATGAGAAATTTAGGCAAACTGAAGAAATAAAAGTAAGCTTAAATGATATTTTTTATTTTTTGAACATAATCATGTATTAATATATATGTCGGAGATGGAAGGACACTGGAGTCTCCCGTTTGGAACTATGGGAAAAATCCCGTAATATTGTAGTCTAAATTCTACTATAGCCGTAATTAAACAATTGTCATTCAATCCGATTGTACTTGTTCGAGACTTGTGATAGTGGGATTGGGTTCGAGGTGACACAATTGGTCGCCGAACATAGCCGCGGTCACGGGATGGACATTTTTCCTCGGAGATGTCAATATAATGGGACACACGTTGTATTAACAATCAAACTCCAAGCAGAGATTGCCTAGCAACGGCGATTGGAATCTTCTCGAAGCTTTGGACCAGTATATAACAAACGAACGCAATCGTAAAAGAAGGAAAATTTCCATCAGTCTATTATTCGTGCGATCACTTTGGAGAGTTCGCATCGAGCAGTATATATAGAGCGTCCCATTAAACGTGTTGTGTGTTAAAGTATTTTACGTTTAATACAGAGTTATCCTGTTGACCGTAGATTCGTTATCGAATCTTAGGCCATTGTCATAAGTGTCTTATCCGCGTAGTTGTTTGCTAACTCTGTAAACCCATACTCGTGTTAATAAAAGTCGTTTCAATTTTACGAGAAAAATGTATAGCTCCAGTGAAGAATCGTTATACGCCCAATACCTTTCTTCTGATGATGATCCGACATATATATTATAAAAGAATATATATATATAAAAGAAACCAATAAAGAATAAATTAATCTAATATGCATAGGCTTTGACACAAGAATTAATTAAAACAATTCGAGATATAATAAGCATGAATCCATTATACCGTGAATCTTTACAACAAATGTTGCATCAAGGACAGAGGGTTGTAGATAATCCAGTTTATTTGAGTGATTTGGGTGCAGCTTTAACAGGAGCAGATGCACAAGAATTGCAGCAGGTGTTAGAAGAAATGGATGTGAGTAATTGTATTTGGAGCTATCATTATAAGAAATCTTTTAAGTAACTAAAACAATAACTTCATTTATAGATTTTAAAAAGATTAAGATTATCATTGGCACTTTTAAAGAAAGAATATGAGTTAAGTAAACTTCAACAAAAAATTGGTAGAGAAGTTGAAGAAAAGGTCAAACAACAGCACAGAAAATATATTCTTCATGAGCAATTAAAAGTTATTAAAAAAGAATTGGGTCTTGAAAAAGATGATAAAGATGCTATAGGAGAGAAATATAGAGAACGTATAAGAGAGAAAACAGTTCCAAAAGTAGTGATGGATGTGCTTGAAGAAGAATTAAATAAATTAAATTTCTTGGAAAGTCACAGTAGTGAATTTAAGTATGCATTACTTCTATAATCTGTAGTTTTAAAATTTCAATATAGATGAACATGCGAATGAAATATTATTTCTGTGTCAAATAATTTAACTAATTTTTAATTTGTTAGTGTAATTTTATTTGCAGTGTGACGAGAAATTACTTGGATTGGCTTACATCCATGCCATGGGGTATAACTAGTCCAGAAAATTTAAACCTTCAACAGGCAATTGAAATTTTAGATAAAGACCATTATGGGATGGAAGATATAAAAAAACGAATCTTGGGTAATTGAATCTCTAATGAGCAGATAATTAATCCCTTTATTACATAAAATGTTTTTACTTTTTATTGCTCTTACCTTCAGAATTTATTGCTGTCAGTCAACTGAAAGGCTCAACGCAAGGAAAAATATTATGTTTCCATGGACCACCAGGAGTTGGAAAAACATCAATAGCCAAGTCAATTTCCCGTGCACTTAATAGAGAGTATTTTAGATTTAGCGTTGGTGGAATGACAGATGTTGCAGAAATCAAAGGTCATAGAAGAACTTATGTGGGTGCCATGCCTGGTAAAATTATACAGTGTTTAAAAAAGACCAAGACTGAAAATCCACTTGTTCTTATCGATGAAGTTGATAAGATTGGAAAGTATGTACCTATGAATTTTTACATTTTACTTATTTTGACAGTTTAGTAATTTGCTAGAAATGTAAGCTTTGTTCCTTTTTTACTAGAGGCCATCAAGGTGATCCAGCATCAGCTCTCTTGGAAATGTTGGATCCAGAGCAAAACGCAAACTTCTTAGATCATTACTTAGATGTTCCTGTTGATTTATCAAAAGTGCTCTTTATTTGTACAGCAAATGTGATCGATACAATTCCAGAACCTTTAAGAGATCGTATGGAAATGATAGACATGTCAGGTTATGTCGCAGAGGAAAAACTTGCTATTGCTAAGCAATATTTAGTACCACAAGCAATGAATGATTCGGGTCTCTCTAATCAACAGATCAGTATAAGCGATAATGCACTTCACTTGTTAATTAAATCTTACTGTCGAGAATCGGGAGTAAGAAGTCTTCAGAAACACATAGAAAAAGTTAATCGGAAAGTTGCGTACAAAGTGGTTAAGAAAGAAACGGAAAAAGTAGACGTAAATGAGAACAATTTGCAGGAGTTCGTAGGGAAACCTATGTTCACACACGATAGAATGTACGAAGTTACGCCTCCTGGAGTCGTTATGGGTCTTGCATGGACAGCTATGGGAGGTTCTACTCTGTTCATTGAAACAAGAGTGAGAAAACCTTCTACTGGAAAGAAATCAGAGGGTACCTTAGAATTCACCGGCCATTTAGGTGATGTGATGAAAGAGTCTATTCACATAGCAATGACGGTTGCAAGAAACTTTATGATTCGGGAAGATCCATCTAATACTTTTTTAATCGATTCTCATTTACATTTACACGTTCCTGAAGGTGCTACACCGAAAGATGGGCCTAGCGCCGGTATTACGATCGCAATAGCATTTATTTCGATTGCTAAGAATCAATCTATTAGACAAAATGTTGCAATGACTGGTGAACTTAGTCTCATGGGTAGGATTCTTCCTGTTGGCGGTATTAAAGAAAAGACAATTGCTGTAAGTACAAATATAATAAATACTTAATTAGACATTTCCATATCATACTTTGTAATATGTATACTTCCTTTCTATTCAAGGCAAAACGAGTTGGTGTAAACTGTGTAATTCTACCCGAGGAAAATAAGAAAGATTACAATGATCTTCCTAAGTACATCACGGATGGTCTGGAAGTTCATTTTGCCACCACTTTTGAAGACGTGTACCGCATATGTTTTGCACCACAGCAAGAAACTGATACTGTTCGTCATCAAAACCCTTTACATCTTGATATTTCACCTCCACAAAGTGCACCACTTTTGGGTAAAAATACTGGCTGAATTAAGGATCAAGTACTTAAGCATTGTAAAGATTGATTATTACATGATCTTACACGTGCCTGATCTATTTGAAATATTCACCTCAAATTAGATTTTAAAATAATTGAATCTATTTTATCACATATTGTTTTATATATAGAATCATTTAAATAAAAATGCAGAGAATTAATTTATTTAAGATTAAAAGAAGAAATTAAACATTACCAAGAAAGGGATTTAAGTTTTTGCTACTGTCACAATATATTAATATTTTTTTAAATAAATAATTTACGAAAAATATATTGTACATAAAAAATAACATTCTTTGTTATTATCGCATGTAGCTATAACATTAAAAATGGAACTAATTTTCATGATATAATGTAATACTTGTTTCTGTGCAGATTTTATTCTGCATTGTACAGTGCTATTTACTACAGAAATAAAAAGTATGTATATAATTCATAGAAAAACAAAAAACAACAATTTTTAACTAATAAGAAAAAATATATGTTCTATAAATATGTATTTGCTGATATCCTGTTTTTAAAAAAAGCTGTCAATACAGTTACATCGTTTTCTAAAATATTTATATAACCTTATATAGTTATAAGGTAACTATTTCTTAGAAAAATGCTACTGTACAAAGAAAAAACATTATATTAATTGAACTAATGTACAATTTGTGAAAATAAATAAGTCTGCTAAATTATATAATTTAACATTTCATTTGATGAAGTAGTATAATTCTTAGAAAGTAATAATTTTATGAGTTATATATTAACTTGGAACCTCCATTTTACTCAGTCTAATTATGAAGTCACACAATCTCATTTGGACTTGAATTTCTATTGGATTGTTGGTAACATAAAAGCCAGGTACACCAGCTTTTTCTAAAATACTTTGTTGATCTGCTACTTTTTGATCTAATTGTAGAACTAATTTCATATCCATTTGTTTAAGCTCCTCTTTGTGTTTTTTATATAATGTTACTTTCATCGTTGTTCTTTCTTCATCTGTGTATGTTGATGATAATGATTCTTGCATTTCGATTTTCTGTTGATTTAGTAACTGAAGACGTTGTTGAAAAAGATGTTTCTCTGTAACATGCTGTATCTCCATTAATCCCTTAACAATTTCAAATATTGTATCATTCAGTAGAGAATTAGCTAAACCAGATAATAATTCATAGGGAAGACGCATTTGATACTTTGGAGGAAGTTCACCAGCCATGTGTTGGAGTTGCTCCACTAAAAAATACAGTTTTCTCTGAAGATCTTGTGGAGTTGGAGTAGCTACATCCATTGTTTCATCATCAAAAATCACAAAATCTAAACAAAATATAGACCATATGCATAAAATAAAAATTGATAAAATCATACTAATTTTAATAAATTTATAGCGACATTATATATTTACTACATATATTTATATGTTAAAAAGTACAAATGTGGTTAGGTTTATATCTGAAGTCCTTTTATTAAGAATATTTTGATAAAATTTTCGTAACAATATTAATTGAAAAATAACTTAAAATCAAAGTAGATATCTAAATAATCAATAAATCATTTGCCTTATTGAAAATATAAAAATTCTGATTAACATTGATTGAGTTAAAGCCTTGTTTACAATAAGTAAACAGTGAGCAGTAAATGTTACCTTATGCATAGCAGACTATAAACCATTAAAAATAATTTTTAGAATAGAGTTTCAAACATTTTCATATTTTTAGAATTGATAAGTACTGTAACTTACACTTTAAATGAATATTAAATTTTCAAATTTTTCCACTTACTACTTATATAATTTTGAAAATAATTTCAATTGGCTATTTGGCAGCACTGTTGCATAAGTTTTCCAGATGATTTTTCTGCGACAATCATCATAAGCAAACTGTACGTACATGTACGTACGTGTAATTGTGGTAAGCTCCGCAGTTCGTGGGAGGTTTCTGGAGTTAGGCGAGGGCGAATGTCGAATTTTCTTACCGTGGGACGGAGATGCGCGTGTCAAAAGACCGCGGGAAAATGAATAATGACGAAGCGGCCAGGAAGTGAAAAATGATCGAAGCAAAATGAGGAGAACGTATAACGCTGCAGCAGATGTCCGAACGACTGATTCTCTCGAACAAACAAGACGTTTGCACAAGTAATATAAAACTACTATAACATATGAAATCATTTTCTTTCTACTATTTATCTGACATTATATTTCGAAACAATTGTTCATGTTACTACACATCCGAATTCACCTTGTGTTAACATAACCTATATTTCGTACATGATGAATCTATTGGCGCGCTTTTATGTATATAGCTTACCTTTATTGGTTAGAGAATCTTCTCCATGTAAATATTTATGCTATTTGTTTGGATATTTAACGCGAATTAGTTATAAACGTAGGAGGAATTCATATATTTGCAAAGTATAATTCTGCGTTATATAAGACTGATTAAAAAATTCATTAATATAGTTGTAATTGTACCCATTTACTCGTCTCTCCTTAAATTTATTTGTGATTAATAGTAATTGGTTCATTAGTATTGATAATAAATGAACCCCTCTGTTGAAAATTTTGCCATTTCTGTTAATAATCAGATTGAATTTTTAAAGATGTGTATAATAATTATCAAAAAATTAAAAAGAAAATATATGTGCAATTAACGACCAGGATTACATTTGATTACTAGGGGTATAACAGATATTGCCAAAAGATTGGATGAGCAAAAGAGTCGTGCATTAACAATAACAGATTTGTTTACCCCTTCAGGGGAAGGACTACGGGTGAAGCTTAAGGATTATTGTGTAAGATTAATAACTAAAGATCCTGTTGAGTATGCACGTAAAACTGAAGAATTACTGTGGAGAAAAGCATTTTATGATATTGTTTATGCATCTAAAAAATTGCGAAAGGTATCAACATTTATGTGTTACATATAACAATGATAATTTATAATCTAACATCCTGTCTATTATATTGCTTTCATAAAGATAATCTTTGTTATTAATACAAATCCTATTGTAGGGTAATGCATGGACTGAAACAGAGAAAGCAATGTTATCTGTCCACTTGGCAGTAGGAGTTGGTTTTTATCATCATTTTATATTGAAACTACAACTAGAATATGGTTTAGATCTAGTTGGTGCTATTGATTTTGCATATGTACAAAATGTAACAGGATTATCAAGTGTGAGTCTCTTTGAAAATAACTTATGTTAGTATATATGTTATATGTATAGGGTATTTAAAAAAGATTGTTTTGTATTTTATTAGGTGAAGAGTAAAATCAGCCAATCTAAACATCACACTGAAGAAGCAAAACAATGTGTTATGCGCCTAATTCATAGAAGTTTGGTATGCCTTGGGGACTTAGCTAGATATAAATTAGAATTAGATCCATATTGGGATCCATTGATAGCAAAGAGGTATTATAAAATGGCTATAGCAACTGATCCAAATATTGGAATGCCTCATAATCAAATGGGTACTATAGCAGGCAATACAAATTATGGTCTTGATGCAGTATATCACTATATGAGATGGTTAGAATACCTTATTATTTCATATTCAAATAAAAGCATAAGATTAATTTTTTTCCATAATTTGCAAGAAAATTCATATTTCAGAAAATATGAATATATAAGTTTTGTAAAATCTAAAATACATGATTTAAGTTTTTAAAATTTATTATGTTTTTATAATACGTCATACAGATTAATAATATGTTTTACGTTGATATTAATCAATAGTAATTATTTTATAGCATTTTATGTTCTGAACCATTTGAAGGAGCAGAGGGAAATTTAAAAAGAGCCATTGTTACACACTCTATTTACACAGATGAGAAGTATCCTACACATGTCTGTGTCTCACGATTATTTTCTCTGTTACAATTATGGGATTATGATGTACCAAATTCTGATCGGATAAATCAAGAATGCCAGGTATATATTTACACATGAAATTTCTCTTTTTATACGTATATCATAAAAATGGATCTTTATTCTTACTGCATTTTCTATAGGATCTTTTAACTAATATTGAAAATTGCTTGAGTACAGAGCAATCTGAGCCAAATAATACTAATACTATTACCAGTACCAATGATAAAGAAAGTAATATCGAAGTATATCTCCAAAACTGCAAAAATGAACAGACAAATTACTTGACAGATGACATGATATTCAAGATTGTAGCTATATGTTTGATGTCCATTTCTAGGTTAAAAAGCAAAGAATCTAGCGAAGTGCAAGGCGTTGTCGCCATAACTTTAGCAATACTGTCTCAACTAATACAATTTACAATAACTAGATTACAAGAATCTTTTATAGATTTGTCACTACCCAATATAGAAGTATCAAACTCGAAAAATAACGACTGCAACACCGAGTCAATAGATGCGGAAGATAAAGATAATGCCGTAAAACAACTAAATTTCGATGAAAGTAACGAATCTAAGATTATAAATGATAAAAAAGCATCTTTCGAAAAAGAAAGTGTAGAAAACAACAGTGACATTCAAAATGGCTCGCGAAAAACACGAGATAAAACTAAAAGTTTGCTCACGAAACTTCGAAGACGAAAGCGGAGGAATAGCAGTGATTCAGATGCGAGTGACATTGATCCAACTTTGGAATCCTCTAGCGATGAGATAAATTCTGATGTTTCTGAAACAGAGGACGATATATTAAGCGAAGAGAACGTATTATCAGAAGACGCGTTGTCTGAGGACATTACGGACGACGAAGGTGCACCTGTGCAAGTAAATCAAGAAGATATTGACAACTCTGAAGCGAAAAAGATAAATGGACACATAGAAATGGAAAGAAAAAGTGAAACGCCCGAAATGATCACTGAACAGGTACAAAATGGTGAGCAAACACTTAATGATCAAGTTGATAAAAAAGTTAATGATAAAGATTCTTTAGCTAATTCTGGAAGTATAGAAACCAATTCCAATAGCACGTTTGATGAAAATAGTGCCTCATCGAATAGAGTAACATACATTGCCCAATCAAAAAAAGAAAATTTTAAACCGGAAGATGTGCTGAATATTATAAATGGAAAAGAAATACTGGCATCTATTAAAATATGTTGCGATTGGTTGAAAAGTAATCCCGATATTATACGAATATGTGGAAAAAGTTCACGGACTTTATTAAAACGTGTTACAATTTTATTAAATTTAATCAATATAAATACAGAAACGCTGTTGAAAAATTTTAAGGATGATAGTATGATTTTATCGAGTGCAGATAAATTGAAAGAATGCGTTAAAATAGTTCCGTTACCGGAAGATATTGATTTAAGAGGGTTGAATCTTTTGGAAGATGCCCAGAAGTCTCTGAATTGGAAGATACTGCATAGACATAAGATGAATAAGCAAGAGGAAACCTTATTGAGAGCACTAAAATTAATCGAATTTGGACATTTTCTTAGTTCCATCGAGGACGCAGGAGTGAAATATGAAGAGGCGAAACAATTATTTGTGATGATTGATTTGAATACTTCTAATACAAAAAATAACGGTAAAAGTTGGGATATGGATCATTCACGTGGAAAATTAATGAGACATATGGGCAAGTTATGGTTGAAAGCGGAAGTTTGTGCTCTAGAGACTCGTTTAAGATCTAGGCTTATGTCTCCTTACTTGGTACCTGATCATGAGGCTTTATCCAAACATACACCGGCTCTAAAGCGTTTGGTGTACGCTAAGAAATTTATTGTTGTGATTCCTAGTGTCGGTATGTAAACAAAAATTTGAAAAGTGAATTATATTTTCTTCTCTCTATAATTGTTTTAATTGAAAACAATAATGTACTTTTCAGTTGTTTCTGCACTGGATGAAGTAAAACGTATTAGTGGTAGAGCAAGAGAAGCAACACGTTGGTTAGAAGCTCAATTGAAGCGTGGCTCAAGGTTTCTTCGAGCTCAAAGACCTCACGAGCGTCTAGCATTACCGTTTATTAAAGGACCAAGACCAAAGGATAAAGAAGCATGGTTATTTTTCCAAATTATAGAGTGCTGCCACTATCTTACCCAACAGACGAAAGTTGGTATGATAAACGATGCAGAAACTCCAGTTGTGACATTACTAACTGGTTGTAACCCAGATGATAAAAGAGTCTTCACTTTTAGCCCTGAGGGGTTGGCAAAGAGTGCAGGTATTTTCAATTATGACATTTTATTAAATATCAAAAGATATTTTAGACAAAAATAATTCTTAACGAAGTGACTTTTTAATTACAGGTGTCAATATCGAATATATTGAATCATTTCATACAAAGTGGAAGGCATCAAGTAAAAGTCATGGTTGAACATATTGGATTAATGGAAACGATAATCTGCTGCTTGCTCGTACTGAAATGAAAGGTAAAAGGGACTTGGCCCTTCTTAAGAGCTACGTATACGGCGACGCTGCGGCATCAGCTGAGCGGGCGAGACAGAGAGGGCTGGAAACCCATAAAGGAAAATCGACGGTTCTCCTGCAATAAAACCACTGGATTAATATCTATCTTCTTTTTTCGTGAATTCTAAATAATAAAATGGTTTCCTTTTAATTATTCATATTGTCTTTTATGTTAAAAAGAAATTGTATTTTTAGGTAAATATTTTTCAATAAAAATAAACTTGCCTTCGCAATTTTTCAATCCTTTGAAAAAAAAGGGGAAATTGGTATGAAAATTGAACTATTATCGTATTAAGTTGTTATTATTTAATAATAAATAAATAAATAATTTTATTGAATTAAAAATAATTATGTTATTACGGTGTAATATCACAGAATTTATTGTTTCTAACTATCCAGTAATAGGATTTCTTTCTAGAAACTAATACGTATTGTAATGAATTGTGACGTGTGATACATTATCATTATCGAAATATTACATCTACAGTACTGTGTAAAACAATCTTCTAAATTAATTGATAAATATTTAGTTAATAAATTTTATGTATTAATGATTTTAATAATAATTTTGTTAAATATATGTTTTATCAAGTTATTGTTAGAATGTGAGTACTTCTAGATTTCACAATTTCTTCGTAAAATACATCATTCCTTATTAGTGATACAATATATACATATCTGGTAGATATTTAATACTGAAGTGACACATAATCAAACTCGTGTTAGTATTTTAAAGTTACGGTAGTGGCAACGCAACATAACCTCTCAACACAACGATTCGTGATTTTTTACAAATAAGACGATATATTTTCCAGTAAGATTGTTACTTTATCATCTATATATTTATATAGAGATCGTTTAACGAAACGATAGAATTATTTTCTCGATGAATACGGTATGTTTTAATGCTTAACGAAACTGTATACGGGTGCTTGACATATCGTGTACTTTTCATCGTTTTGTACGTTATGGTTCATAGAATAGTCGCTCAAGTTGACCCTTCTATGTGATCTTTATAGTTTTTTGGAATAACTGGTGAACAAAATTTAGCGTAGTTGTTTCGGGAATCGGTTCGTAAAAGAAATTCCCGTGGTGCAAAAAAAGAGTTAAAATATTCAAGAAAAGTGGTGCGCAATTGGCCCTCGACGAGGGAGAATCGAAAGCGTCGAAAGTAACGAGTCATCTACCGATTCAAGATGGCAGAAGGCCAGGATACTCGAAAGAAAATTACTGTTAACGTCAAAACGCCAAAAGAAAAACAAACCGTTGAGATCGAAGAGGATGCGAGTATTAAAGATGTAAGATTTTCGATTTTATATCTCTGTAATTTCATCAGGAATTGGTTTTCCAACTTAAATAACATAATTTGTCATTGTTGGGTTAGCTCTAATAATTATTTCTTTTTAAAATTTTTAGTTCAAAGAAGCAATTTCGAAGAAGTTTAATGCTCAAACAGAGCAATTATGCCTAATCTTTGCTGGAAAGATTATGAAAGATCACGAAACTCTGAGTACACATAATGTAAAAGATGGTTTGACGGTGCATCTGGTTATCAAGGCACCACGTACTCCCACTAATCAGAGTCAAGATTCTACACCTCAACGATCACAAGGTATAAAAGTATATGGATCAAGCACTGAGAAATACTTAGTTTCAACTTAGTTTTAACTGTATTCTTCAATTATTACTGTGTTATTCTTATTAATATATATATATTTTCTCGTTTATTTTGGTTTATATAGCTGACATAAATGCTAGTCCTTTTGGATTGGGAAGTTTAGGAGGACTTGTAGGTCTAGCCTCACTTGGTTCAGGGTCCACTAACTTTATAGATTTACAACAGCGTATGCAACGGGAGTTATTGTTAAATCCAGAAGCATTGCATCAAGTACTTAATCACCCATTGGTGCAAAGTTTAATGAATGACACAGAAAGCATGCGCAACTTGGTTGCAGCCAATCCACAAATGCGAGAATTGATGCAAAGTAATCCAGAAATTAGTCATATGTTGAATAATCCTGAATTGTTAAGGTGAGAATGAAACCATTCAAAATATAACAAGTTTTAGACAATGTGATTTATCTTATAAATATATATAATACTCACATTATATGCCTTTTTAGACAAACAATAGAGTTGGCACGTAATCCATCAATGCTCCAAGAATTAATGCGTTCCCATGACAGAGCTATATCTAATTTAGAAAGTATTCCTGGCGGATATAGTGCACTTCGTCGTATGTATCGTGATATTCAGGAGCCCATGTTTGCTGCAGCAGCCAATGAGCAAAATCCTTTTGCGGCGCTTGTGCAAAATAATAGTAGCGAAGATAGTCAGAATAATCCACAGCAAGGCCAAGAAAATAGAGATCCATTGCCAAATCCTTGGTCTCAGAATCAAAGTGATTCTTCAAATCAGCAACCACAACAGCAACAACAGCAGCAAGGGAGAGGCCTTTTAAATTCACCAGGAATGCAAAGTCTTGCAGCTCAAATGATGGAAAATCCACAGCTGATACGAAACATGTTAAATGCTCCATATACAAGGTCTATGTTAGAAGCTTTGGCAGCAGATCCAGCTATGGCCAATAGGATGATTTCTGCTAATCCTTTTCTTCGAGGAAATCCTCAGATGCAAGAACAGATGAGAGCCATGATGCCAGCATTTATTCAACAAATGCAAAATCCTCAAATTCAAAATGTTGTTACTAATCCGGATGCTTTAGCTGCTATCATGCAAATTCAACAAGGCATGGAACAGTTACGTACTGTTGCTCCGGATCTTGTTGAAAAGTAGGTATTTAGTAACATAAGTGTGTTTTATACAATTTTATATCATATTAGATATGTTTGAATATTGATTAATGTATAATTTTTAGTATGGGTTTGACTGTACCGCCTACGACTACAACACCTAGTGGAGGTACAACAAATCCAACGCCACCGGCGACGGAATCATCAGATACGAATCAACAAGACGCATTCTCCCAATTTATGGCACGCATGGTAAACATTTCGTATGGTTACGAATGATAAATGTGGCAGGAACTGGTTACTAATTTTATTTTTGACAGGTATCGGCGATGGCATTAAACCAAGGTGTAGAGGTGGATGGTCAACCTGTTCCCCCACCGGAAGAACGTTACAGGGCGCAATTAGAACAACTTACAGCTATGGGTTTTGTTAATAGAGAGGCTAATTTACAAGGTAACAAAATGCATATTTTTTTCCAACTTTCCACAATCATTATTTCGAATACTAAATATTTACATACATCTTTAACGATATCGGCATGTTTTTCTAAGGAATTGTATCTCAGTTGTATGGATTTTTATTATAGTTCAATTAAACAGTCATATATATATTTATTTCAATGAAGTATAGTAAAGAAATTTGATCTTCAATTGGTTAATCAGCTTATATTAATATATTCTATGCTCAGAGAAAGGTAAGCATTTTTTCAGAATTTCTAATTCGCGAGTGAAAAAAATACATTAGAATATTTAATCAGAGAAAAGTAGCACATACGTTAGAATTCTTGTACTTTAATTTAATTTTATTTTTGCTAATTGGGATAGGCTATTAATAACCCACATGACAAAACGTGTTGATAGAAGTATAAAATATATACTAATATATAGCATACAGTTTATACTAGCATAATATATAATATATGTTATTTTATGAATGTTATTTTCAGCACTAATCGCCACATTCGGAGATATAAATGCTGCTGTTGAACGACTACTGTCTAACGGACAAGTGTCTATGAGCTAACCACCAATATGCAATACTGTTATTCCATTACTATTTCTAATCTATTCCTTATTTACCTCTTACAACAGGCGTAGTGAGAGATATTTGAGGTAACTGACTGTCAGAAAAGGAAAAAAAACAATTATAAACTTCTACCCCAACTCTTGACAGAATACACGCTACCGACTCGTTTAATATGCATTTTTTATTTTTGATTGGTACTTTTATCATATTTGGTGGATATAAGTACTGGTATCTAAATGTTTAACTTGTTACACGATATATTTCACTCTTGAAATTTTCTAGTTTAATTCTGTATTCTGTATTTCTCGATGTGCTCTAAGTACTAGATAGCTCTGTTAATGTATTTCGTCGGTGTAAATTTGTTTATCAGATATTCAAGAGAGAGAGAGAGAGCGAAAGAGAGCGTGAGAGCGAGCGAGAAAGCGAGAGAAAAAGTTATATTAGATCGTAATACGAAGGACCTACCCTTCTTCTTTGTTATATTGTACATTTATGGTGTTTCTTAGAAACAGTGGAACCTGCATGGAAAATAGATTGCCGTTAAAATAAATATGCTTCTGGCTTTGATCAGTCGATTGTAAATTTCAGAAGGAGAAAAAGAGTCATTTTTTTGCTTAAATGTACGTAATAATCATATTAGTAAATGTATTGCATGAAACGTTTATATGTTTGTCATATACAAAAAGGTATGTTGTCATATACAGGCATGTTTGTCATACAAAAATAGCTATGGGCTAATTATTGATTGCTGAGTAACATTCGATGTATAATAATAAATGACTTATTCAAAAGCAAAAAATCGAGAATCTCGAGCTAACGAATAAATTCGTAACACAATTTATTCTTTCTGCTTAAAGGAGAAAGTGTTCGGTGATCCATTAGTGTTTTCCATGTAAGTTTTGTATGTACGGCGATAAGAAGCGGAAGAAGAACACATTCTTTTCCTTATTTTTACCTCTTTATGCCGACGCACATTGTTTTTCTTTTTTCTCCCCTCCCCCCCTTCTCTCTTTGTCTTTTTTGTTTCCTTTTCTCTTTAGTTTTTATGTTATTAAAAAACAACAAAAAAAGAAAAGTATAAAAATGTACTACGCATTATATGTCCTTAAGATATAAATTTAGAGATTTGTAGCGTGATGATCGAGAATTTTATGGTGTAGGTTGTTTATAGAGAAACGCGCGAGAAAAAAGATCGATTATAAACGAAAAAAATATTACATGTAAATGTGTTAAATTGGAAATGTAATCATCGGTTAGGTTTAAGGACGTATGAAGGAAGAAAAGAACATAGGTAATGTTATAAATTGTCATTATCGAAGGAAAAAGAAATGAAACGCAGTTATAATTTTAATATTTTCGATTGTATGATTATATGATTACATAAATACCTATGCGCATTATAATAAAGTTTTATCTGTATTCAGTAAATCTTCACTAAACAAGGTATTCTGTACAAGCGATTATATCACAAAATAAAAATTATGTTTCATTCATATTAACTCAGTTTTTAAGTATGAAGGTATATCTAAAGGTATTATTCGATTACTTTAGCAATACACGTGAGTGGATGATATACGAATATAAAACATATGTTTAGGAATAACATAGACTGGAACCTATGTAAAATATACATTTTAAATCGAATTCACATTTTAGTAATCTTTTACCAGAATAACGGGATTCATTATTATTTTACTATCCCCCTTTTTACAAAAAATATTGCTATTATGCTTTAAATAATTTCTTATTACATTCTATAAAAAGATATTTCTTGCTTTTTCTCCAAAATTAACAGTAATAAATATTTATTTCAATATCCCTCCATTAAACTATCGAAAGTAAGATTACCAAAGAATTTGAATGCTTACTATAAAAAACATTTACATATGTATATATTATGTGTTATATAAAACATTTTAAAATTTCATTATCATTGTAATGAAACACGATTATATTGATAAAATTTGAAACCAGTCCGAAAATGTATATAGACTTTTGTCGGTAAAGTCATTGTCATAATACCGACCTGTCTTGCGCATCCAGTCTTACAGCGCGCCAATTTGCTTGTATCATGCAACATATTCCTTAATCCATGTCAATATTAATTGAACTTAATCCAAAGCACTACCGAGATTGTAACGATGTATATGAGTAGATCATAAAACATGAATGTCCAAGTAAACTGTACGATATGTATGAACTTTATATATATATATTTAAAAATTACATCATAAACATATATATATATATATATAATAATATATAAAATAATGATCTTTCTTAAAAGTATTTTAGGATTCAATTGCAAATAGCAGCTCACGAAAGTATTCAAATTGTAATGAGACATGACTATAATTAAATCTCTGTATGTAAAATATTTCGTGTGACATACATAATATGAAGTTCTCAATATTTTAAAAATATTCAAGAGGTTGGCGAAACATAATTTTCGGTTTAATCGGCAGTGTAATAAAATTTTGAAATGGTTTTCCTGTAAAAAGTGGAAATATGATTTATCATAATTTTCCCCCTCCCATGATCTTATAAATTAAGTATTTACATAAAATACCCATAATATATTATGTACCTATAAAATATTTCTATAAATGTTCAAATACTTTGATGAGCCACTATAAACATAAATGTACAATCTGCCCATCCCCTCCCTTTGTCGCTCACGAACTGCACTATACTACGATCAGTCGGTTGGCGCGGCGGCGATTCAGTCTGTGTTGATCGGTCGCACGGTTCGCGTAGAGGAGTGTATTATTGCGAAGTGTGTATATAACGCCGGTTTTCCAACGTAATTTCAGTGATCTCGATTCGAGACACACAACGCGATCATAGGATTGATATTTACTTGTGGTATGTGAAGAACCCTCGTCGGAGTCTGCGCGCGGGCAGCGCGGACGAATCGCGTCGCGGGCATGCCAGCCCGCTGAACCTCTCACGTGTTCATTTGAATTTTCGAAAATTGAAGCGAGTAGTGTCGGGTGGTGTAGGTGTATGGTTTGTTCGGTGCAAAAGGTGGTGATCAGGCCCAACACGGTGCATTCTCGTCTTCGAAAACGTTGGCAGAGCCAGCGGAATGTGGCACGAGGTGAGTTAGCAGCCCGCCCGGTTTCGCTGAGGCCAGGGACGGATCTTCATAGGCCCTTTTTCTTTTCTCTCCCTATTTCGCGCTTTCTTCCAAATCCTCCTTGTGCTGCGATAATATCTTTTGATTACTGAAATGTAGTTAATTTTATGTTTCGATTTGCAAATGAAATCATGCGAAGCATATAACAGTATTTACAAAAATTTGCCAGTTATGATTGGTATTGGATTCATTCCCATTCATAACTATTAGGACATCTGCTGCTTTTGTACGTAAGGCAGTATTCGATTATGTCAACCAGTGAAAATAGTTATGTTAAAATAATGAATTAGTTTCAGAATCTCTCGATTAAAAGTTACTGAAAAGTTTTTAAATAAAATTAGACAGGAATTTTTTATTAAAATCTAAATCTAATATGAACCAAACAATAATAACTTATATAATAATAGTATAATATATATAATGATAGTATAATATATATAATAATAATAATAATAGTAATAATAATAATAATAATAACTTCGTAATGATTATTCGGGTTCGCCTAATTTTTTGTAAGTGTCCTAATATTTATGAACGAGGATGTATATTTGCGTATCTGCTTCAGATAGCATAATAATGATATAACCTGTTGTTACACGATGTTTGGAATTGTGCCTATGTAACAAAAATGAAAATATTAGGTTATAACGTAAATTGGTCATGGTTTTATCTTTGTTTGTAAACGAAGAAAACGAGACGAATGTATGTTACAATCTAATAATAACATGTCGGAAATTGTCACGTGATCAAAATGTAGATATGTTTATCACTATTCTTTTTAATTTAAATCTTATAGTTAGTAATTTTAATTTGCATATTTGGATTTTGTATTCATTGAACTTTTTTTATTTGTGTTATGTATTGTGTTGTGTGCAGTTGGTATATAACTGCAAACGAGTTTCGCTTAAAACATACTATCGTTGTAATGAAAAGAAAAGTAATGTTACGTTTGTAGAGATACGATCGATAAATACGTTACGTGCCAACTGCTTGACGAAAAACTTGAAAGATATAGTGCATCTCAAAGATACGTTATTATTCATACGCAGAGTTATAAAGATGTTATGATAGAAACTAACGATCGATTCATTTTTTGAATAATTCATTAATTAATGTTTTCCTTTTTTATTATAAAAAAAGGAGAAAAATTAGCTGACAACTATTGAATAATCCATCTTTTCAATATTTAACAAATAGCGGTTATTTAAAAAGCATTGCCAAAACAGGTTTCAGGTATCCATTTTAAAATAATCGTCAGATGATTCACAAAGATTTATGAACATTAATAAAATGTCTTTACAATTTTATAAATTGGTGTACTTGCTTGAAATTTTAAAAGATATGCTTGTATATAATTAGGCATCAAGATCAGTGTATTTAGTAAAAAAATATGCACTATGAAGTACTGAATGAAGTACCAATGTTTAAGATTGTTAAATATATTATCTTCTCACTTTTAAGTGTAATTTGAACAGTGATCTAATTTCTGTGACACATCATTACATGGTACTATTCGATTTCTACAAACTTTTAGGATTTTTAAAATGGTGGATAATCCTATACTTTTAAGATGATTTAAAATAATCGAAATAAAATTATGTAACATCTAAAAGTAAGTTTATAATCAGTTTTTAAGATTGTAGTTAATATTAAATTACACCGTTTATATTATCTATCGATAAATACGTTGAATAAATTTATGCCACAACTCACGTAAGAGTGATCGATTAATAATAAAAGAATAGAATTTTGAAAAGAATTGGAGAATTCCATTTATGCGATAGACAGGTGCTTTAGGCAGAAGGTTCACGGAAAATATAAATAATGGGGTCATATACGAGATTAGCTTGTTCTTTACGTCATTACTGTAACTTTATTTTCTTTGTTATATTTCATATCTGTGTCAAACATAAATGACATATTTTTCCCTTTTTAAGTAGTATAGAGATTACATTTTCATGAATATTACATTTTTTGTCATGTGTAATGACAATTATACAAGTAATTGTTTTATTAAAATTTTTTAAAAATTAATCATATATTTTTTGAAGTTTTATTTTAGTTAATAATATAGCAAAATTACAGGGTTTATGTATGAAGCTATATATATATATATATATTACAAAGCTTATTATCAGAAACAACCGTCTTCTTAATTCTATTATAGAATATATTACATTCTCTGTAACTGCACCCTTTACGCATACAAATGTAGTATCGTAATATGGCATTAAACAGAGATTAAATTACATTATTATAGTCAAAAGATATCAGAAAAAACGAGATTGATGGTTCCCCGTGATTTTCGAAGACTTACGTCGTCCCTGGATACGGTGAGAAGAGGTGGCCTCGCGATTCGTGTATGCAAGATATTTTGTACCCGTTACTCCCTCGAACGCATTCCATCTCACGCTGTTGAATCGTGGCGAAGATTAATTTGTCTTCGGACGTTCGAGCGCTAGACCATACGCGGCGTTTCTTCCATTTTTGTTGGAACGCGCTTCTCCCGTGCCCTTTCATCCTCCATTTGCATCCTCTGCGTTCTTCTGAATGTTTTATCGACTGAGGGATTTCTCTCACTGCGTGTCGATAATTTGATTTCGTGGTAATATCGATTACATCGCATTTACACCGTAAAGAAATTGTCAATTATTTTCTTCCTGAAACAAATCACTACTTAACAGAGTTACAAATTTATAAAAGGATCTGGAATAGCTCACATATTAGGGAGATATTTATAACGTTTGTCGTATCGTAGGATAGCAAATTTAACGAATATTACGTAGATTTGACTTTGCCTAGCAATGACGGTAATCTATTTTGGAGATTGAAGATTTTTACAATTTTATTATCGTTCTTTTAGAGGATCAGTTATGTAATCCGTAAAATTATCGTGAAGGAAAAGATGCTTCTAAGCCTCTCTATTAAACAACACATGACACGCGGGATCCATTCATCGTGTATACCATTGCGCTTTTATCTTGTCACCTAATTGAAAGTATGAATAACTGTTGCTAGCGTACGGGCTGTTTCAACACACGTGTACTATTTAAATTTGCGCTTGAATCAATGATTCAAGGTAATTATACAACAATTCGTATTTCGATAACTCACCGATTCTATAAAAAAAAAAAAAAAATAAATGAGATATAAAAAAGAAATAGAACATAAAAATATATATACATGAAGTTTTATGTGGACTTATTAACATTTATAAAAAAATATATGTTGGTACCGAAATTCAATGTCGTCGAAACTACATATCTGAATTTCATCAATTCCATCAGCTTTCATCAATCTCCAACATAGGTGAGGAGACATATATGCAAAATGACACGATCCACAACAGCGAAAAGGTATCAAATGAGGGCAAGGAGAATTTCTCGATTCAGTTAACGTAGAACGGAGAAAACAAAAGTATGCTGTCAGACGTAGGTTGAGCCCTGCTGATGAAGGTATACGAAGGTTATGCTGTAGCAAAGGCACTCCTTAGTTCTGGCTCAAGGTCGGACTATTAAGAGGCTAAAGCACACCGACGGGTTTACGCCGTTGTTACGAAGAACGACTTGCCGCGACGCGGACTTCGAGTTAGGAAATAGTGAAAAGGGCGAAAACCCAATGAACAAACTTTACGTGCGGGAATCATGGTTATCCGTTCGTTGCGATTACATCCACTGTGTGGCGTTCTTTGATGTCTTCTGTGAAAGAGGCTACGATGTTCCACTAACATAATCTTTTCTGTTTACTATTTTTATCAAAGATTTACATATTCTATTAAATTTGTTATCAACAATTTGAGATTGCAATAGATAATTACGTTCTAAAGTATTTCACATTTGGTTTCATTTTTGAATTTGCCGCGCCGCGTCTTCTTCCTATGTGTACACATACGAGAAATAGGACATATTATGAATATCGATAAGTATTATTATTTACGAACGAGTTAATAAGTCTCGATTATTTTTTTCTATATAATATCGTCTCTAACTAAACATATATAGTTCTTCCTCAAATTCTTCCCCGTTCGAATTTCGGAAGCCATTTCGAATCTGAGATTTTATGACATAAGTATCAAACAAGTGACATCACATATTTTAGCGCAAAATAATATAATGTACTTCCTCCTATTTTTACACTATTAGTACAACATCGAGTCGTTGATTATATTATTCGTTAATGGATCGTGAATGGAGACTAAATTTTGCCCAAGTATTTGGTTACAGCAACCGTGGATGGCGTTCAACATTTTACAATTACATATTTATTGTAGAAAAACAAATGTTAATGAGAGCTGATCGTTGGACAAGGGTATTCATCTTGACTCCAGCTTGTGGCTGAATAGCGAGTATTACCATTCGATACTTCCTGTGCTTGAATATATCCGCCAATGCAAATGTTGTAAATAACAGTTGGGAAAGAGTGAGAAAGGATATTTATACAAGGTGTCCCAGTAATCATAGCGAAGATGATAATTCTATGTGAGAAAATGAATTGAACATACGAAATTCAAAATGTTTAATATCAGACTTTGAAAGCCTGGATTGTTGTAGCGTTTGTTGATATTAAGTTGATCTTCTTAAAAAGAAAATTCCACGTGAGAAGATTTTATTCTAGATTTTCATCTGGTTTTATCGTATAGAATCATCCCCTTCCTGGTTGTCCCATGATTACTGGGACACCCCATATACAGTATGAGGCTAGCGTAATGGTTTCAAATTTACGAGGTACACGCCGGTTGCGTCCGCTCATCTCATGTTTCCAATAAAACGTTGAAAAGTCGAGGAAACTGGGATCTGGCCTTGGTTCGAACAACCGCCCCGACCTTGAGCTGCTCACTAACTGGCCTGCAGTCGACAACGAACTAATATAATTTTATTATTTATTAATTAATGATATTCTTCTCCATTGAGATATGATATCTCATTTATGAAATATGAAGTTATTTGAATTTAAATTCATATTGTGATCCATACATTGGTTGATACAATTTAGATTATGTGAAAAGGAACACAAAATTGTCCGTGAAAACATTGCGAAACGAGAATCATCCCCGTAAAAATGCATTTTATCACTTCACCTCTATTTGTATAATTCATATTCTTGCTCGTCTCTGGACGATTTGAAAGGCGCCAAATAGAGCAATAGAAGCGGAAGATACGGGAACGAGTGCAAGAGAAACGGAAGCAGAATGAAAAGTGATCGCCTTAAGAGGCGCAAATGCCAGCAAAACGTCGGGTTACAGACCAACGTGATACTTGCCTCATCGTCGACTTGTGCGGTCGCTTCACGGCAATTTTGTAGTTTTCCTTTTTCCCGCCATTCCTGTACTATACCTTCACACGCGTACATCCTGCTGGAACGTTACATTTGCCGCGACTTGTCTTATGCGCAAATCTTTTCTAACATATGTATTATATACGATCTTCAACAAATCGAATGTCAATTCGCCATCAACATTCCCAACTGGAAAGAGTAAAAGGATATTTTCTTCTACACTATGTACTTGTACATAAGCCTCTCAGAAGCCAAAATGAAAAATCAACTTTACTTTTCATTAATTTCTTAATCTGATTACATAAGTATATTATTATTTAATTCTCAAAAAAAATAACTTATTTACTTTCTTTGTTCAAAAAAACACCTATAGGTTCACTTATTCGTAAGAAGAAGATATAAATAACAGTAAATTCTAAGATAATCGGTCGAAAAAAATTGCAAATGGAACGTTACGTTAACGCAAGGTTGGTCCGTAATGGACTAAGGCGCGAGAATCATCCCCAATTTCAAATTAATCTTGAAACCATTTGAACAAATTCGTTGAAATGGGAAAAATTAAGAAGAATAGCAGCGCAACCAATGGAACTGGTAGACACGCCGGTTTCGCAAGCGGTCGCTCGAAAAGGCAAGAAGAACTGTCCGGCGGCGTACTGCTGATCATTTACAGAGAGAGTCACTCTCGTTGACGAGCCTTCGCGTTACTTCTTTTTCTACCGCGGCGGCCTTCCATATCCCGACGTCCCATCGAGAAGTCAACGCGTGCACGCACGCGCTACAATAACCAAAGAGGCCGTCTGCACATGCCAGCGAATTTGATGTAGTGCAACCTTTTGTTGGTTGGCTTCTAATCTCATAAATTACACATCAGAAAGTACAACTAAAAACACGCAAATCGATCCTTAATGAAGCTCTGCTTATTTCTTAATGACAAATATCTTTTTCAACGCGTTATAGAACTTATTTTTAACAGAGGCGAATCAACACATTAACGAGAGAATATACATATAGAGAATCTAAACAAAGAAATTATTATGTCTAAGAAGTTACTCGGGAGTGAACGTGAAACGAGTTACTTCGTCTTCCTTGGTTAATCATTAGTATCAGTACGGTAGAAGTTAGTAAAACGTTAAGTAAAAGAGAAATTAGGTAAGTAAAACCAATCGTAACGAGAGAGAAATGATCTTGATCAGAGCTACACGTGGTTCGAGTACATTCAGATATTCTCGCTTTGATCTATTTTCGGCTTCTTCGTCCTGCAAAATAAACGGATATTAGCAAGCATTCGTGACGAGCATCTGTTTAGCGTGTTTCGCAAATGCGTGCGAGTGCTTCATTTGTGTGCATCGCGTGCCTCTACCAACCGCGCAAGTGGCTCACAACTCACAACATTCGTACTGCCCCACTTACCGACATTGAACTAGGGGTTATTATTGCCAAAGTGGAGATACTTCGTTTTTATATATTTTCGAATAACCTAATACATTTCTTTAAACTATTGCAAAACAAGATATATTGATTCACATCTGCAGAGAAAGTTACTATGTGAGGCATCTGGACGATAGAAGCTAACTCTTCCCTTGTACTTGTATTTTGCTTGTATTGTTAACCAAGGTTACTAGTAGAAGTTTATATAGCTCAGCTGGTAATCAAGTTTACTTTGCGAGACTCTACTTTTGTGACTTCTCGAATGGTTCTCAGAGATGGTAACCTGAGTCGCTAATACAGCAATTTACGGTAATAAGCTAGAATGGTTCTAGTCACACTGTCTTGACGACAGTCGGACATTTGGAACTTCTTTTATTATACAGTCCTGGACTCTTTTAATACTTACAAGGGAGTCGCCACTGGAATAAATGCTTTTTGAATGGCACGATGTGCACGAAATTGCAGGCATTCATTGTTGTAAAGGAATATTTCACTGGTTAGAATATGTTTATGGAAAATAAAACGGACTTCTCGAAAAAGATATTGAGTATATTCTTTAAATTTTTTAAAATTAATTCGCAACACGAATTCGATAGAATTCAATAATGTAAATTAACAAGGTTAAATATTATAAACGGATCGTTGTGTTAACTCAACTTCGGCTCTTTATGGGTTAGCACTGATCGCCAAGGAGTCGAAATATTTCTCATTCAGCGAATAACAACACCTAGCGTCGTTCCAGACCCGATACTACGAGATGTAACGAGTCCGTTGGGACCCACGGTTGGGCAACGCTGACATAGAGCGGCAGATAGAGAGGAGCTGAGAAGATTGCGAACGATAGAAGAGGAGAACAGAGAAATCGTGGAAGGAAAGAAACGGAAAAGACTATGGTGAAGGAGAGGAAACGAAGAGAACCGGGGCCCAATGTCCATTCAGCAGGCACCTGCCACGTTAAATTCAACCGAGCCAGGGCTGGATGGGTGCTTCCTTCGAATGGACTGGCGTGAAACAGAAAGAAAGCAAGTACTGTTCGTGAAAGTTAAAGGAAGAGACGCAGTCGGGCCGGATTGTAGTGGTGTTGGAGGAGGGTGGAAGTGGAGGGGGTTGAAGACGCCAGGAACAGGGATGGAAGAGAAGGTGGAAGAGAAGAAGAAGAAGGAAGAAAAGACGCCCTGTAGGTACATCTCTCTTACATCACTCGTTGCTCTGCTCGTTCTTCCCAACCGTGTGTGGACCTGACTAAAGAAAATAAGCGCCAAGATATCACGCCGATAATGTAACCTCAACCTCTTCTTCGTCTGATCTTCCTCTATTCGATTCTGCTGTTGATCGATCGACATTTTTCCTTTTTATCTTGTCATGGCTAGCGTAGTTATAGAAGAAAATTGAAAATTGAAAATTTTGATAATCTTGTTTGATTTATTAGAAATTTGGAATTATTTCTTTGGACTCGTTATTAATTGTTTAATCTTTCTTAGTGGAATGTTAAATCTTTCTCTCTTGACAGTCTCTTAATAAATGTCTTTAGATATCAACACTGGTAGCAATGTAACAAATAACTGCTATCACTAAAATTTCAATGAATAATCTCCAACCCTTTCACGAATTGAACCTCATCCCATCATCATTCTCCCCAAACTTGCTACTCCAGCTGTATTAACATCATCACGATATTACTCTTGGTATTACACTTCGCGCAACCATCATCCTCCAAATGGGTGTCGTAAATTGCTCATCTAACCTCTATTGTCCTATCCACCGATTTCTTTTTCACCAATATGGCGGCCTAGCGAAAGCCAGTCAGAAGCATCCTCTTACCGCTGATTTGAATGAAATATTCGATGGCTCGGCTCTCCTATTAACTGGCTCTTTAAGAGCTTGGCGATGGTATACTGTTATAACGGACGGAGTAATCACACGGTCATACATAATGTTTCTTTCAATGGCGTGTAGTCGCAAAATTACATTCGCACACGAGCAACGTACGCTAGAGGGCTGTAGAACAAGAGAGATGGAGAGAGTAGAGGGAAAAAGGCGGTGGAAGGGGGAGGAGGATCGTTGGCCGCTACCTGCTGGCTCTTACAGCGGCGTCAAAGCGCGTCGGGATCGCCTTCGAGCATATTTCTCCGGTGAATTTCGCATAGTCATTCCAACAATGTGGTTACTTGCATCAATAACCCCGTCTTCCTGTGTTTTTGCCCAACGTTTACACTCATTATACTCGTTCGCGAGGCCACTTATCCCGCAACCGCATAACAAATGTCTCCTGGCTCTCCCACAGGCGTCGCTCCTTCCTCTTACGCATGTTTGCTTTTTCGAATACCTCGCTAAGATAACGCGACATTGATCACTGCCCTCTTTCTATTTTTCTCTCTTTTTTTCTTTCTCTTTTTTTTGTGTCTGTGTTAGTATCGTATTCGAGTTCTAAATAGATAATCGTAAATGTGACAGTGACACAGTAAAGAGAAAAGAATCGTAAGATGGAGAAGCCGAAAGTGAGTCTGGTATCGTCATCGGGTATTTATTTACTTTGTAGTGTAGTCATTTGTGAACAGGATGAGTTAAGTGATTATTGAGATACTGCTGCGTCGTAGGAAGTTTAGACACTTAAAAATACATTAAGAGGTACCAGAAACCTTTAGCACAATAATTTACCAACTAACAAGATTAGGGAATTGATAAGATGAAAGTTACAGATTAGAAGATTCCTTTTTGATAAGTTTGTAATATTGCGACAAATAAGATAATCTGTCGTCTAGTGATTTGTAAAATTTACACGTACAACTTCATTTATTTTCTTACCAGTATCTCGATTGAAATGTAACATTCTATTACACACAACGATAAAACGACGAACACGTTATTCATTATTTTTCCCCAAAGAGATCTCTCTCGAGATCCTCTTCGCCCAGATCGAGTTTCCTCAAGCTGATTTCTACTCATACGAGCATAGCTCGTTCGGTGTACCATGTGTCCCAGAAATTGGTTAACCGATAAACAAACGATAATTTATATCTATAGTTAATGGAATCATTTCCCTCCCTTTCTCTCCTTTCATGATCGCGCCCGATCGCATGGTTTGAGGCATGCGAGCCAACTGTACCTTGCAACTGTTATCTAGGAAACGACCTTGCCTCCTCTCGTCCTGTATCTCTGTCTTTCTCTTGGTTTCCCTGCAACGAAGTTAAGCTGCATCCTCACTGAACAAGGAGCAACGTGTCCCAAACGGTAACCGACAAGTATCAATTTGCAGAAATATTTTGTTCACATTTAGGGTTTTGATTGGATTTCAAAGAAGCATTTGTTTCCAAAAATAGGTTCTCTGCGCGCAAATGCGTTGTGAAATAGTCAACAAACTGTACTTACACAATGGAGAAATATTTATTTTTGTTGCGACGTGTTGTCTCGTATTTCTTATTTTCCTTTGGTCTTCACTTCCTCCAAATGGAAACAGAAAATGAACTGCGGCTTTTGTTATTGACAAGTATCGCGACAACAGAAACGCGAAGAAATATGGAGAAACATCGCGCAACAAGCAGTAATTTTTTCAAGAAGCATGGAACATTAACAAAAGGTTCTTCGTTATTACGTCAGTGAGGACGTAGCTTTACTACGCGATGCACGTATGTTTGCATGTGCAAGGCAAGTTCATCGGTCTGCTCGGAAAATCATTGACCTTGCAGTTGATCTAGCGTTGTTGCTGGATTCCTCCAGTTCCTGTTACATGGTGCCTTGTCCGTTATAGGAAAATAGAAGCCAGCTGGCTGTCCCGGGAAAACACGTTCGTGGTTTTTCTTCGTTGTGGGTACTCTACTGTAGTGATGACAACAGATGTGTGAAACAGGAGGAGCCAAAGAAGGCGAATGATTATAGTAGTTATAGTAGTTAACACTCACACTAGAGGTCTCTGTTTTGTATTTAGTAACTTTCATGGCATGGCAAAACCGATCATGTGTTAAAGTTACTTAATAGGATTAAGTTACTTTTGAAATATATCTTTAGTTTTTTAAATTAGGACCACAGTTTTAAAATGAAAAATATGGAAATAAAGTTATGTTAACCTAAGAAGGTGCTGTTGATGAGAGATTGTTTTTGGTATACCGAGAGCATTAGTTCTTTTCGAGGCCCTTCAAGGTCATTTATTGTCACTTAGTTTTAATTCATTGATTCGTACTTACAAATAGAGAACATCAGTTCCTAGAGTCTACATACGTTATAACATCAAAATTCAAATTACATTAACAATTATCGACTCACTTCAAGAATTGATTGTTTACCCGAAAACAATGAAAAACTTTCATATAAACACATCCTATTCGTCCCTGTATAACTAAGAATTTACAATTTGTTTTAAACTCGTGTTAAAAAATCTTTTCTCTTGCTTTTTTTAAGAGGAATGTGAAGAATCTTCAATCAAATCTAGAGGGAACCATAGAATTATGAAACAAAGGTATTGTGGAATGGGTAACGAAGCGGAAATTGAAAAGTTAATTAGTGCATTACATTAAGTACAGAGTGGAGCGCGCGCGGATCGAGTCTCGGCTTTCGAAGTTTAAATTTCCTGCGTTGCGGAGATTTTTTTCACTTCTCGGCACACCGGGATGCCATAGAGCCGCCGCGACCTTGAAACGAAACGTGTTATTATCGTCTTTGAAACGTGTACTTCCCTCGGGCAAAACGATTCGAACAGTATAAACTATTTGAGGCATTCGAAAATAAAAAATTTCATTATCCATCTGTTTCGCAATGGCTTATTCCACTCGATGCTTCCGTGTGTTTCTTGTAGTAAAAAATAAAATCGTATTTCGTGTATGTAATATTTATCCAAATATTTTAAGTCTCTTTGCAAAGAATTAAAATATTTACTAAGCATCAAATTTCTAACTTAGTATTTATGCTTTGTTTATTTAAACGCAAAATATATATTAAAAATGAATTTCCGTTACTTGCATAAAACTTATTTTAGAGATCCTGACGAGTAATTTTGTTGGAAAGATACGAGTGAAAAAGATCGTAATTTGGTGCTAAAAAAATGAGTAATTTCAATAAAAAAAATGCAATGTGCGATAAACACTGTGTCAGTCACGTAAACACACGTGTTTCTCAGCCATTCATCAACCTTGGGTTACGTGAAAATAAATACATGTAACCTTCTCCCGCGATAAAAAATGTTACATAATTCGCTGAACCTTTCCCGTGAAACGTGTACGTAAGTACGAATCTCAGAAATATCAAACTACTTCGCTTATACGGAAGAAAAATGCAACTTGCTGATTATGGCTCATGAAGTACAATTTTAAAGCACCATCCATCTCTATTATAGTCTAATTATATTTTATACAAAAAAAATTATTTTCGAACATGTGTTACCATTAACCTGTTACCTGTACCTTAACCAGAAACTTTTATATCTAATCACGAAATTAAGAGTTGGTAAAAAAGATTATTAGCGCAATGTTGCCCTGGTTCTTAATCGGTTAAACTTCTTTGAGATCATCTAAATCTCATCTATATAAAACTTTTACGATAAAACGTCAACGAATAAAACGATAAAAAATGGTAGGAGAAAAAATGTTGAGATCAAGATAAATTTTCCAAACTCTCTGTCGAGGTCGTAACTGCTACCGTAGTGACAAGCATCAGGAACGAGTTTCTCCGACTGGCACGTTAAAGAAATCAACAAAAGGCCGCTCGAATTACCGGAGAGCAGCTTTTCTGGATACACAGACGGACCGATGCTAAAATTATTTAGCAAGCTTACGTGCCACGTGGGGTTTCTTCGATGACGGGTGAAGTCCTATCCGAGCCTTTCATCCAATTTTACAAATTTACCGCCTTATACTGTGGTTTCCGACGTTTGCGTTCCGTTTCTTCACTTCTTTTTTCTTGTCTTTCCGTCGTGTATGCGCTTCTTTCTATGCTATAATATCGTGATACGATGTGCGTGGGTATCGATGAACGAATAGAGAAACGATTTGGTCGTGTTTGAATTTGTGGCTCCTCGGAGTACAGTAGTGAAATGTGTGTATAAGGTGCTGATGACTTGTGCAAAAAGAAAACGAAGTGATGTTTGCAGTTTGATGTTCGTCCTCGTCGTGAATGACCTCGTCGACTAATGCTAAACTTAAGGACAACACGTTAAATCATGAAAAGTATTTAAGGCAGTCTTTCATGGCATATATTTTATTTCTTTCTTAGTTTGTCTTAAAAATTCGTAGTGATATCAATCTCATTCATTGAAATCGAAGACTCAACAACTCTTTAATAAATATCGTATTAATTAACGATTAAACATCTTGCTTTCTGTTATAAATTTATATATATATATATGTACGTATGTAAAACACACATTTACTAATTTTTATACTCTTGAACTTGGTTCGCATCGTTTTCTCAACATCATCACGGTTAACTAGCCAGTTGATTAACTTTATACTCTTCGCCGAAGAAGAACATTTCCTCGTTTGAAACCAGATGGGGGCGTTTTATCCTGATTTTGGGAACCTCCTTCGGGCAACATCTCCCTTGTCCAATTACTCGAGACATTAATTACACTTAATTATTGCCCGGACGATCTGAAATAGGCCCGCATTGTGCTCACGTTGAGTTCTTACGCGTGGCTTAATGAAACGGACGTCCGGCTTGTATCGTTGATAATAAGATTGCCGCCGTTAAGGGATCACGTCGATTTCACAAAAGACGAACGCCCCGTAAAAAGTAATTTAATTCCAGCTGGTGGATGCGTAGCCCAAGGATCGGTGTAAATCACGAAGCGCGAACACACACCGCTTGAATGACGCCACCATTGTTTACCGATGAACATTTCAGCGAACCTCCGCTAAATAAAACAAAATAAAATATAGCATACAAATATACACCAAAACTCTCTAGTCATGTAAACAAAATTAAACGAAATGAAATAAAATTCGATAAGATCTGCGAGTCGTAACAGAAACAAGATTTAATAATTTCTCATCAACAGAACATTTGTTATGCAGACTCGTGGACAGAATGTTTTTCATAGTGGAAAAGCGGTTACGCGAACATGAAACGTATGTAACAGTTGTTATCAACGAGTGACACGTGCCAGGTTTCACCGGACACACTTTGGAATCGCCTGCACGTGCATCAACCACAAACAAGAACCATACATCATTTTCACGTTAAAATGGCAAACGACGATAGAACTGTTACCCGTTGCTCGTGATCGTGTCCTGAAACACGATAATTTTAGCTCTTCGGAATGTATCTATCTTCTATGCATTGAACGATCTCTTACGTGGATACTTATTTCGGTACTAAATATGTTCATATGTATGTAATATCATTAAAATAAATCTCTCGAGAGTTAACCTTTTCAAAGTTCCAGTGGAATATAACAGAACGTGCGTATGCATGAATTTTTCGTTATAAGGCAATGAAGTTTTGTTAGGTTAGGATTAGAACTATAAAGAACTCGAGAAATTATAATTTTATAAAATGTAAAAGTGTAGGAAGATTTATTGCGAGAATTGCAGATTTGTGGTCAAATTGTTGGGATAATTCTTTAATAATAATTCAAAATTAATTAAATTTAAACCTAAATTAATAAGAAATCGTGTATCACGTAGAATAGGGAAAGTATAGGTACATATACGGTGCACGGTTAGGTTCCGGCAGCCTATCTAATCCTAGGTGCGCAAACGCGGCGTGCGCAATCGTTTGTGCCCATATATACACGCAATATACATATATTCATGACCTGTACCGTTTCAAGAAGTGAATCGAAAGAATGTAATCTCCGATCTTCATCTTCTCCCGATTCGTTTCGTAGCTGGATCCGCCGGCTGGCTGCTCTCTTCATTATGCCGGTGAACACCAGAGGACACGTTGATTCTCTTACGAAACCTCTCACTTTATACGTCGATTTAACGTATATTGCTGTTAGTTGGACACTAGACAAGGTGCGCGCGGCTAAAGGATCAAGGAAAGTTGATCGATAAATCAAACGAATCCGCGCGTAAGGACCCGTTGTTACTCGAATTATACCAGCTTCTTCGCTTCTTCTATGAAGCTCGATATTTTTATTAAAATTTATTGGGATGATTCACAAAATCCTTTAAGGAACAGGTTTCCTTTTTAGTCACGTTATAATCGGACTCGATGGATAACCAATGATCGTGTCCCATCCGATTCGCTCTCTTCCTGGTTTCGACCGAATTCACTGACTGTTCAAGTTGAACTTTGAATATCGTTATCCAACGAATTGGAAAGATGTTTGTACAATCAGATATGGCTTCTGCAGCAATTCTAAGAATTACTGGTTACAAATTTTGAAACTCAGCAATAATTGATAGATTGAAGAATTTTGATAATGCGAATCGAGGGAATGGTACCGCAAGAATTAGCATTATATCGAGTTAATTTTTTTCCTAAGATAGGGAAGATTCAGAGATTCTTTCAGAGTTTTTGATATATCTAACATTTATGTTCAACGTGTCAATATCATTTAATATTTCTTCTAAGTTTTTTTATTCAAAAAGAAAATTTTTTTCTATTACTCATGTGCCTCGATAACGTAAGAATCAACGACAACAATAATAACACCGATTCGACATAAAATTTCAGAAAGAAATTACATTTTTCAGGTCGATCCGAAATCAGTAGAAATCGATCCCATTACCGCGTGACCTCGCGTCCGGTTTGTAAATCCGAGTTGTATCCTTCTCTGCTCCCACGGGGCAAACACACCACACAGGTGTTCCCCTGGTATCGAATAAAAGCGTGGAATCGCGCGATCCTTGTCGCGATGGCGCGCGTGCACGCGCATTGTACACATTTACACTCGTCCATATGGAAGAAGAAGAGAATGTGTCGTAAGGTTGGACGAAGGTAGTGTGACCAGCGGAGGCTGGACGTCCGGAATGCGAGCGGAACCCGTTTCTATGAGTCAAGTCTGGCTATTGACAACAGTCTCTACTCTGTCTTTCTTCCTCTCTCTCTCTCTCTCTTTCTCTTCTGTAGATCCTTTCCCCGCGTGCCACCTCTCCAAGTTGAATCCTGTGGTTCAGGATCGTACCACGTGATCTGGAACATCGCGGTGTAGAGGGAACGGTGGGGCAGATTCGCGGGATCGAGTCAAGTTACTCCGTGAAAATTCAAAATCAAGGCAGGCCCGTGCAGATGTCAGACGTCTCGGGTAATATCGGCCGCGTTTACAAGCTAACATGGAAAATTTAGACAAAAGGCAAGTTGGAAAAAAGAAACTCTGACTCGTAAAGTGCCCGATTGTGAAGTTTAACGTAATTTGTCAAATTACTTACGCAATGAAATTTGAAAAATTTCTTAGAAATGATATGCGTTTTCTCTGACTTCTATTTTGTGCTTGAGATACAAACGTTGTAAACATTAAGCAACTTCGGTAAAAAAGATGAGAGGTCGAAAAATGTTTCGAAGATCGTAACCGACGTAACTTTCGCTGCAAGCACGGTTACGTGGGTTTGGTATGCTTCCCTCGAGATATGGCAGTTGGTTTGAGATAGGGGCAATTGTGGTTGAGGCGGGAATGGAATTCGGTGGTGTTTACGTCGATTGTATTGGGCGGTAGGTGGAGTTAGGTTAGTGAGGTTAAGTGAAGAGAGTATGTGGTGAGACTGGTTAAAAAGATTAGTAATTATTATCATCATCGTGGCTCATTGTTGCAGTTAAAGTAACTTTCGTAATATTTCAATCAGTTTTCTTCTTTTAATTTGTCTTGGCATTGCGTTATAATTTTAATACACCGATGTTAATACGTACATTAAAAAAACAAATTAAAACAAAATTGGCCAAATTAAATTTAACTTCATTATTATTTTCTGTTATAATTGATTAAGGAAACGTTTAAGTATTTTTCAAAATTGCAATACAATTTCAAGCAAAGTTACAATTCCAATCAAATATTTCTCAGCTTCCATTCTCATTTGATTATACGATTTATAGATAAACATTGTATTAATCAGAAAATAATTGATGCGAGAGTGTGTATGAAAATCATTAGGGTAACAGTTAACATGCGTTTAATTGCTATCCTCTATTGAATCTACACATAGATAATTTTATTGAATTTTTAATCTATGATCATTTTTATTATTATTTTCATTATTATATAGGATTATTAATTAAATAATCTACATCCACGTATCTGGTCTATTCGCTTTATTAATATTCTCCACTGTAAAGGAAGAGTAAGCAAGAAACCAAGCGATAATCTTCGCGATCCCAGGATGCAAATAACGAACGATTATAGAATGGCAGTTTTTATCTAAGCTATAACGTCCTTATCTACTTATCAACGACAACGATATCCGGCAGTTAGAACATACTATTTCTTGCATAGTTCATCGAGTTCGAAAGTTTTTACCTGAGCATAGGTGTTACATTATCAACGTGTGTTGCTTAACTGAAGAAGGAATTATTAAACTTATACGCTGGAGGAAGCTTGATCGGAAAAGACCCTAGCAGAAAATGTAACCAGCTATACGTTTCCAGATAGTTGCTTTTCAACCGTAATTAAAATCGAAACGTACATAAAACGCTACCAGAAAAAGTGGTTCAAGTAAATATTTTTTCTCAATCGCATAAGTACAGGACGCGATATATTACCTATATTTATCTTTTACTACTATCCTTTTCTATTAATTTCTAAGCCTTTATACTGATACTTACGGATAGTATTCAAAGTTTTAAGATAGTAATTAGTAATCTACAATCGATAATTAGTGCTTAATGTTCGAAGATAAATAATTAATATCGTTGAAATAAACTAATGTTATTAATCGATAATTAACATTAAAACGTTTCTTTCTTCTCGTATTTATTCCAAAACGTATAACAGCGTCGAAAAACATCGAAAATTACCATCGGATCACCGTGTATATAGCAAGTAAATAGCTTCAGGTAGAAGAGAGGTTCACCAGTTCGAAAACGAGTAACAGAACCGGCTGTTACGTTATTGCGCGATGGCTCCGGAGAACATTAATATTTCATCGAGATTCGCGTGTCTTCGCGTGCAGCGTTTCCATTGATCGATCTTAGACGAGAAAATAACTTGGATCTTCCGACTCGTACGACCGAGACGCGTCTCAACTCAAGCGTTGCGAGCCTTCAACCGGACGAGTTATAACGGTATTGAAGAGAACTACTCGAGAAACTATATCTAGCCCTTGGATGGAGGGATTGCTTGCTTCTTACAATCGAATAATTGGAGTGTAACTAGAAACACGAACGGTAGTTTAGCAATGGAGAAGAACTTTAGAGCGACAGCAATCTTCTTGTTTCTTTGAGAAAGGCACCGTTCATTTTGTGCTTGACGAGAATGAGGTTGTTGGAAGAATTTGATTAAAAAGGAAAGATCTTTAACAAATATTCTTCCGATTGATACATTTCTACATCTTTGATTTAATTATTTGGAAATGCAATTTTGCATATACGTATGTGCAATTATATATTATAATCGCAGGCGTTTCTTTAAAATCATGTGCCATTGAAACAAGGCAAAATATCATAGAATTCTTCTAGATTCAATTTCTCAAAAGAAGAGCTCTATTGATTAACCAAACATAGTTCCCATGAGTATATACGTACTTCTCAGAAAAGATAGTTATTTCTGGATCAATATTATTTCCCACAGTGACCCATACGTCAAAGGAAAAAAAGACATATCAAGTATTAAATCATTCTACTATTACGTCCACCATCTCTACAAATCCTCTACTCTTGGAAAAGTCTATTTTATTCAAACCTAACGTAACTCAAATTAAATCTTTTCTAAAACAAAACCTTCTCCATCGTCGTATCCTTTAATTCTAAATCTCGTACAATCAGCGTATGAATAGTTAATTTATTAAAATTTAAACGACCATTTTATGCTACTTGTACTCGAATGATTTTAGGATCTTGCACAGTCTTATACTGACAGGCGAGAAACATAGAAACGTGTAACTTCCGATCCATCGATTTACCCTAAACAGACGATGATAGGTTATACGGTGGACGCAATACAGAAGCGTTTCCGATGCAATCCGAAGGTGCGTTGTTACAATGGAGTTCATCGATCCATAATGACTATTTCCCCGCCAGCTACAGCCTGTAATAACGGAATAGCCAATAAAGTATATCCTGTCGATTTAATCGTTACCCCCACGGTGCACCGCGCGCACGGAGATCGGATCGGTGATTTTCACGTGATGTTTCGCAAATCGTGAGGCGCTCGCGTGATTCGCGCGTTTTAAGCGTTCCCGCTCTTCCCGTCCGATAGAAAGAGAAAGGGAACGGGGGTGGAAGGAAGAGGGAAGATACGTGATGCGGGTTCAACCTGCCGCGGGAACCTTTAAAGAAGGTCGGTGCAACGGGAGAGATGTAATTTTAATAAATTGGAGAACAAGTCATTGTAAAAGATGGATATTCAGATGTTGGAGATGCAGCAGATTTACGACTCGCTGGAATTAAGTTAGTTAAGGTGTTGAAAACCTAACGTCTTTTCAAAGCCGTTTGCCGTGTTTCTTTTCAAATCAAAATACATACATACGATACGTACAATCTATGCGCCTAAAGTTTTAAAGTTAGTTTCTCTTCAGGGAATGGACTGTTTTATTACAGGTTTAGGTAATTGAAAAGAAGTGCCACTTCTAAGAAAGAATTGCCAGAAGTACAGTTAGAAACTGTATTGTGAATCACTTTTCCTGGTTTCCGTAACGAGGAAGTGAAAAAAAACGCAGACAAGTCAGCGTTTACCGCAGTTAAATGGGGGACACGCAGGTACGAGTCGTTACAGTTTTGTCGTTGCAACGATTCCCGCTGCATAATTTGATAATGAACAGTTGAAAAATAGCAGCGTTGTGTCCGTACTCTTTAATATCCCATTACATGGAAGTTAACGACCGGAAAATATACCGCTCGACTACTTGAAGGAAGTAGCCCATGAGCGAGTCTTTTGTATCCTCGCAATGGTATAATTCCTGTAACGTCTCGTTCTCGGAGGATTTATTTCGTTGATTTGTACTTGTTTATTACTTTTGTGTTTTCATGAATGGAACATGTCGCGTTCGAATCGTAATATGGTTTTAATGGTGTTTCGACTTCAATGATATTAGCAACTGATTGCGCTTCCTGTAAGAAGCTTCCAATCATTATGTAATTTAGGAACAATAAATAAGAATATTTAAAGAACGAATTAATTATTCAACTGTTCGCGCAAGAAATACTCAGTACCTGTCTCTTTTTAGAAAGTTATAGATGTTGTTTTCAAAGAGTTGCTTAGCTCACCATAAACCAGATAAGAATCTTTGGTTCCATCTAGAAAAAGAAACCTTCTTCGGATCAAACCGAAAGGGGTTCGGATTATATTTTCTAATCGTAATTGTATATTTCTTTTTACGATTAGCTTGTCATCCACGTACAATCGAACAGAGAGTTCATTAATTATTTCGACTTGTTCCAGGGGGAGCATCTCGGAAGCCATGCCGGCTGACGAGTTCGCTGGAAATCGAAACAGAAGCAAACCAAGGCTGCAACCACCTTAACGAACCGCTATTATCACTGGCAAGGTCATCGGGCAGACCGGATCTAATCATGCTCACGCCGACCATGCTTCCTATGCACTCGTTCCTCTTTCTTAACGACGTCAACCAGAAGATCGGGTGCTAAAAAATTCGAAATCGAGTTGATTGAAAATCTCAAGAAATATCTCAAAAAAAAAAAAAATACGAATAAACAATTTGATATAGAAATCATCCATTTTGGACAAAGAAAAGAAATAATCAGAAAAAGGAATAACCACAAAAGCTCTGAATTTCATTGCTTCCTAATGGTACTTCCTTGGATATTTTTACATTCTGGAGGCGTGAACGAACTCTGAAAAACAGAAACGACTTCTATCGGATGATCGAAAGAACTACCTGGACACTGAGTATAATTATTCACACGTGCGGATGCCACTTCCGGCATGTTTCTCCTGAAGAAGGCCAGATTCAGTTTTTGCCAGTTGTAGATAGAAGTTGAAGTGGCGAACGTCTTAACGAGGTTGCTAGAATGTCAAAGAAATAGATGAGAGAAATATTATGAAGATATATTTATGAATATCTAATTGAGCATTTAATTAAGAACATAATCGAAAGACCAAAATAAGTTGGTTCTTGAGACCAAGTACCTATCTAAGTATAATAGTCTCTTTTACTTACGGTTTAGTAAGAGGACTCGAGTAAAACGATTACTCGTCAAAAGGAACAATAGAATAATCATGCCTCCGCAGACGGTGGTCTCTGCTTTCATGCCTCATCGCGGAGAATCTCAGCGAAAGAAGTGTCCCGAAGCGTGAGCTAAAAGGTGGCTATGTAGGCTGCCTAGTGAATACCGTCGCCATGGTGGAGCTGGCGTGCAGCAACTCCCTAAGCCCAGGAACCTAATCCTGCGTCAGAAAGACAAAATTCGCCAAGGAGGAAAGTAAAAAAAAAATATATAGGGAAGAAGAGACAAAGATTAAAGATCGTTAATAATTAAAGGTAATTTAAGGATAAAAGGGAGAAAGAATTGTGTAAAAATTCTACTGGGAAAGAAAAGAAAGAAGAAGCCTCCAACGAGAAAGACGTCCTCAGAAGCGAGTCCCGCGTAGCGCCATGTAGAGGAGCAGGAAGAAGCGCAATCTTCCTCAGGCATTCCAGCGTCGAGTAATGCTGAAGCATATCCTGACGGGGCAACCGTCGTCAGCGGGCTCCAGGCACCAGCACAATGACTACCAGGCGAGCTCGGGCTCGTTGCACGGCGGCCACCACCACCACCATCATTCTGGTCACCAACAGGATCAACAGCAACACCATCATTACAACCAAAACAGCAACGTTCGTGGAACGACAGGGGGGAGCCAAGGACGGGGAGTCGACGTTTACGACTCGGTGGTCCATCAAAGAGCCAACGTGCATCAGGCTGCCACCACGCCATCTTCCACTCACAGACACCCTTTGAATCATTCTCAGTTGAGCGTGAACAATCTTTCTCAACGATTGAATCACTCGCACGCTCTTAATTTGTCCACGTTGTCCACGTCGAAGCATTCTGTGAACAGCGTCAGTCCTGTTGCTGGTGGGAATAACAATAACAATAATAATAATCTGTCGACTACATTAGGGGTGATATCCCCGGCGCCGCTGCACCAGGACAGCAGACCTAAAGCGAATGGAGGCTTCGATATCTCGAGACTGTCCAGATTACCCAGTCAGGCGACACCTTCGCCTGCACCTGCTCTTCAGGGTACGACTACCGGGGGACAGTTAACCGGTCCCGGTTCCACGGCGTACCCCTTGAACGCTTCCTGGTCGTCGTCCCTGTCGAGGAATCACAAGGACCACGAGGTTGGCGCGAAAGAGACGTTGACCAGTTTGGGTTTATTGTGTCTAGTGTCGTTGTTACTGGCGCTACTCTCGTTGATCTTCTTGCTGAAGATCTCACCGCTAACGGTGACGCCGAGTAGCCTGATCAGCCCGGAAGAGTATACGATTGTCTACGAGGTGACGTTAGCGCTGTGCGCACTCGCCCTCTCCCTAAACCTCTGCTGTCTCCTCGTGTGCGCTATACAGTTCCTCTTCACTGTGAAACTCGTCAAGACTTCGTATCAAGGACATTGGTGAGTAGAGTTTTTGTTTTATACCAGGCTGGGTAAATCTGTGATTTATAACGCTTTAAATACCTTTGTACATAATCCGTACTTTACTCAACCCGAAGGTTGAACAAGGTGTGAAAAAAATATACGTTTAAAGTTTGTATCCTTAAGGTACTGTTATCTTTGAAAATCCGGAAGTCAAACAAGATACAGAAAGAGAAACTTCTAAAAGTGCAAATAAACATTGAGATACAAATATCTTTTAATCCGAACTACACATATGATGAAAAGAGAAATCTCATAGTCATCAACATTTTCCCTCCTAAATGTCAACAGCACATTGTTGCTGTTGTACATGTAACTTTTCAAACTTACTTAGTTATTGATAAAAAAAAACAAAAGCAAGCATTTTCCTGATAACTCGGAATTCGCGGGATTCGCGGTCGAACGATGATTACCATTAATTTCTATAATCTGGCGATGCTATCCTCAATCAAGATTATCCTTGTGCCGGAATATGAGTTCTCATTCGTCCATGCGTGGCCTATCCGTGTGCGTCTGGAACAAACGCGGTGTCCCGTATCCCGTGCGATATATCAGAGGCCTGTCTAGTGTTTCTTCTCACGCGGCCTGGAGGACGAAACGCAAAAATTCACGTCCTGTACTTGACGTGCAAGCGTTCACCGACCGCGTGTCCCGTTTTTACCGATCAAACACGTGTCTGCAATCACAATACGATACTGTGTGGTGAGACGTATCCGTAAATGCGTATGTTTCGTGACGCGAACCTTGAAAATGAAAATTACACTTTCGTTTATTCGTCGAGCGTCGTGCATGCAGGAAATCGTATAATAATTTTATTAGTAAGATTTCACGAGTCATGGGTTCGAATCTTTTTTATATAGACTACGCTATATTAATTCGCGACCAAGCTGAAAGATTGTGACACACCCTTCGTGTAGAAATTGCAAAATTCTCCATTTTACCTGATAATTCTTGCAGCAAATTCAGCACGTAAAAAATATTATCGAATACCACACAGTGCAGTGCAGATCAAGTTACAAAGGGAATATAGATATGTTCGCCTCCCGTGACACGCAACTCGAAAGCGAAAATAAGGCTCGTTAAAGACGATACATACTCCTCGAGATGGGATCTGTGGTTTCTGCTCGGAAGTTCTCTTATCGTTGGTCAATCTGATTTCTTTTTTATCTTTTTCGTTGCCGACCGAGACAAAGTAAGCATCGCCGACTCTAATTACTAGCGAATGGAAACGCGCGTTAAGTTATGCAGATTGGCCGAAATCGTCGGCCAAATCACTGTGATTACCCTCAACGGACACGCCGTTTTGAGTTTTCTCTTCGGTTCTTTAATTTCGTCCTTTTTCTTTCGCCCAGTTTTTTGGCCAGTGGCGGGTCTTTTATCGCGTGGCGAGTTTGATTCGCGTGGGAAAATGTCGTGTGCTCTTTGGCAGATAGAAAGATCATTGTTTCTTAAAGCATCCAGACGTTGTGCGTGATTGGCATATTAAAGTTTCTTGCGAATGTTACCGTGTGACCATGTCTCCCTTGTGAACGTAATCGTGTGACGATGTTTTCCTGCAAATACTACCATCTAACAAGTTTTTCCAACGAATATTACTGTTCGATCAGGTTTTACTCGAATCTTGTTCTTCCCTTGATAGGGTCCTTTCCTTATATAGGGTGTCCCAGGATTTCGCAGTCAAATCCGTGTCACTATATTCCACTGACTATTTTAATCTACTAAACCACGAAGTTGCGGCTGATATTGTGCGCGTTGTGTTATTCCACAACTTGGTTTGATTGACAGGCCATTGGAACGAGGTTTGTTCAAGCTGTTCGAAATGTTGGCGAACGAGCCGTTAACATTGTAATGTATGCAACTACAGAGACGTATCGTAACGTTTGTTTCGAGAACAAATAACAGAGAAGAAGAGAATAATGAAGGTTGGACACGAACGAAATTAGCTGTCGATCTTGAAACTCGTGCACTGCGATTTCAGATAATCAAATTAGCATAGAATGAGATTTGGGAACGGGCGGAGTATATTCTGGAGTTTGGATATACATATATTTAGATTAAAGATTGGTTCTTTACAAGAAACGCTTTTAAGCAACATATGAAATTCTTCCTCTACTTATAGTATATTTCATTTTACTATAGTATTATATAGTATTCTATAAATCGGTTTATAAGAGTGCGAATTTATTATCTTAACGCTAGCCTTACCAAGCCCGGTTTCAAAATTTAATTTGAAATTGTGCATTCATCGTTGTTTTTTTTCTTCCTCTAACTTTATGTAAATTCTTATATTATCCGACTAATCAATTTCTAAATTTTTGTTAACGTAAAAATCTATATAAAGTTAGATAAAGAAAAGAAACAACAATGAATGTACAATTCTAAATTAAATGTTGAAACACGGCCATTTGACCAGGCCTGGTAGAGTTAGTGTTAAATCATGCTTTGTAATTATTTACTTTGGCTGATGGTAACGTAAACACTGATCGAAGTAGACGCGTTCGTTAGACAGGTATTCAGGTCCCAGAATTTCCAGGTCACCGACTGGGCCTCTGTTGTAAATTTCTGGTGATTCGCCCAAGTATCGGTTAACTAAGAGTAAAGACAAGAGGACAGTTTACATCTGAGCTACTGCTTCGATTAACTATATCTGGCAGAATGGCCGTTAGGGAAGAAAGTGTACCGTTTTCTGTGGTCGACCATCCTTTGTTTTCTTTTCCGAACAATAGATCTAGCCTGGACATTGATAAATAGCGGTTTATCGATCGTTCGATGACACAGGATACAGCCATTCTTTATACTACGTTATCACCACGACTAACTTTTTTACAGCTTTCTGCCAAGTAAATATTACCGGTTGTGTTACACTATCGCAGTATGCCCAGAAGAGATAACCGGAGGACGATTAAAATTGCAACGTCACCGGACGCTTCTCCTTTCCCTTCTTTCTCTCTTTTCCACGTCCTTTCGCTCAACGGTTGTTTCCCCTGCTTTGCTTCCGGGGCTTCCAGACAATTCAAGATTCTGCTGAATTGGAGTGCTCGATTTTCTCCTAGAGAGCTGTTTAGCTAGAAGGAATAGCCCGAGTGTCGACAGGCATGCGAAGAACTGTCTTCTTGTACTCTTAACCACTTAACTGCGTTCAATGTGTTTACTTGTCATTGCTTAATTTTACCGGTTCAGCCCGTAGAGGCATTTTTGAAACTAAACTCGGCCGTTAACAAATTAATTGTTTCCAAAATGTTTTCAAATACTCCGAAGATCATTGGATATTTTAGTGTTAAAATTACAAAGTAAAAGATGCACGGCTGTATCGGTATTCTTAATAATGGAGTTGGCTGACTCCTAATAAACAATAGGAATTTCTGTTGTAAACTACAACTTACAAATTACAAAACCTTCCGCTTTAAATTAACTAGAGATTGCCAACAATTCTTCTTCGTTCTGAAGCTAATTCTCCGACAATGGTGTTCCCTATGAAGGAGTCAACTGGCAACGAAAGACCAAAAGCAAGAGGGTTCTCGGTCAGTGTCTCTGCTGCACGCCGGCTTCCTAGCCTCAGTCGAAGATCGTCCGGTTGAAGATAACTGCGAAGTCTGCAAAGTGGCATTGTTAGCGAAGAAAAAGGAGCCCTGTGGTGTGCAGACGTGCTCCGAAAGAAGCACGAACTTTAATGGTGGGTCCCAGTAGTAGACAGCCGTTCCTCTTCGCTTGCTCATTGTCACTCGAAGCTCGGTGCTCGTCCCTCCTTTCGTACCACGCTACCGAGTCTGAGACGCGAGGATGAAAGAAAAAGAAGCCAAAGTATGACACAAGTCCAACTACGACACCAACGATGGCGACGACGATCACAGAGACACGAGAAGAATGAAAGACAAGCGGCGCTGCTAAGTGCCGGCTCATTACTTAAATGGTCCGTGATAAGGGATCTCTGGTGTTGCTGGCGCGAACACGCTGAACAGCAGACTTTTCGAATAAAGCCACTTTTGAACAAAGTAGTTGCTGGCTCACGAAGTTTTCTTCCTTCGTTGTTAGATGGCGCGTTCTTAAAATAGGCGCGCATTTTTCTTCGCGATCGAAACGCGAGATTTATTGGGGAAACAGGTTAATTGGATTATTAGTGGAGAGACGTGGATGGATGAACGTTTTCATCGTTTCATTCAATGACGGGTGGAAAGCGTGAAAAGAGTTTGTAAGGTTTAAGCTGGGTGAGAAAATACAGCTTTGAATTTCCTATAAATGAAAGTTTAACAACGACATGTCAAACACGACGCATAGAGCATTTGTACTAAATTTCTTATTAAATCTTGTTAATTTACTAGCTAAAAAACGAACTATTACATCGAACACGATACGACCAATAAAGATAAAGAAATCGATACGAAGAATATGAAACGTAGATTCTTATGAATATATGCGTTTCTTTAAGTGTATCGCTTCTCGAAGCGACAATTCGCCGAAATACACATCAACTTTAACAATTTATGAGAAATCGTCTCTAGCGCGTTTTTATGCCAAGATGTACGCAACTGTGACTGCGAACGAACCGTGAAACTGAACGATTCGATCTGTCATTGAAAAGGCCCATCGGTCGCGGAAGTTTTGTTCGTTTTTCATCGACGGCCCGGTTTAACGTTACACGCGTGTCTGGTTTCTGTTCACGGGTGGTTCTTCGTGCGTTAGAGCGTCCGAGCATACGCGTGCGCCCGTTCGTCTTTCCACCAGAGAGAGAGAGAGAAGAGGACTCTCTCTCTCTCTCTCTCTCTCTCGTGGCTGTTGGCATTCCACGCCTTTGAATCCGGCATTTCGAATTTTTTCACCGACACAGGGCATTACGGAACGGGAATAAATTTGGCGGGCCGTGACTGCGCCTTAATATTCCAACAAGCAGACAGAAAAATAGAGAAAGAAACAGGCACTCGCGTGTCTCTCAATGCTTGTAATTTATTTTTCGATTAATTCCCAATCACAAGCCGATAACTTTGATGTTTCCAGTCGATGATAAATCGAAGAAGTGAATAGAGGACTTCCAGTGGAATTTGCGTGATTCATTCTTGGCGTTGATTGGCGTGAATTGTTCGTCAAGATGTTATTTTTCCAAGGGTATCAAAATCTGTCAGTTAGGTGGAAACTATCAATTTGTATACGAAAGATACGATCGTATTTGAAGATTGTATCGTAGTCATCTGATTTATCGTGCAAATTTTGCACGTGACACTCTATATTAAGTTTGTTGTAGCATTAATTAATCACAGAATGTTACAGGAAAACAAATTTGGTTTAGCAAATATAATGGCCGATGTTATGTAGATATGTAATGTTCGAATTTGTAAACTATTAACTTTTTCGACATAAGGAGGTACGAGGAACAAGTGTGAAGTAGACGTCATGTTATGAATCATCTGCGAGATATAAAAGACTTCTTTTATGAGGGATCAACACCTCGTGAAGTCAGATTTTATTTATAACACACTTTACGATTTTGATTTATTTGTTCAAGGAAAATGCAGCCGGTTATAGCGGTATTTACGTTACGGATGATCTATGGGAAGATTCACACGAATAAACCTTTATGGACTAACCAAATTTATTTTGTTATTAAAAACGATCTACAGAATCGGTCGACGACTGGTGTTCAATTTAAAAATTGCTCCTCTATAAAAGCAAGAAATCTAATTTACATAGTGTTCTTCATCTGTCGCCGCCATATACATCCTGATGGCAATAAAATTCTGAATTTACGAGAAATCCATATTTCGACTTAAGCTCGGCGATGTTACCGACTGGACAAAGCCTTCGAGAGTTTAAAATTAACCGATCGACCATTCGTTGAAAGGACGAGCAAGTGCGCCAGGAAACTATCGCGGGAACGCTCGTAAAAGCGCACAATGGCTCGGTCGCGGTAACCTAGGAAGAGGAACAGGTGCGACTGAATCGTAACGGTTGTCGTGGCCCCTTTCAAACGATCCGTGGCCACCCTTCAGTTTTGGCGTCATTAACCCTTCCCTTCTTTCTTCCTGGCTCACTTAGAAACGAAGAAAATTCCGGAGGTAGTTTGCTCTTAGCAGCTGCCATCTTTTTCTTTTTTCTTTGTTTAGTCGACACGAAGCATTTTGGAGAATTTCTGTGATTGCTTCATGAAGGTACAGAGGATAGGAAAAAGCGTTCTTTGTTCGTTGACGACTTTCTGTCAATTAGAAATAAGAGTAAACGGTGTGTAACAGTCTTCTTCTTTGCCACTGTATACGTAATTTTTTTTAGACTTTAACAACTCGCATTTTTCGTGAGCAGATACTGTCGAGTGGTTATACACTGTATATGCGAAGCTTCGTTTTCTTCGCGCGAAATATCCATGTTGTTCTTTCTTTACTTGTGTTCATATATCATGACGTTCAGCCTACACGTGTCCGAGAATGTAATGTAACAGATAATTGGGCTCGAGCTGTAAATCTTTCATTTGCAGCATGACGCGAATCTAACAACACTTCTTTCCTTGTTCAGATCATGAATATTTTTGTCGCGTGCAGGTAGAATCATATGTCTTAAGTATTCACAGGTTTCGCGTTTACTTATTTCTGCAACTAACTTCAGTTTTAACCAGCTTCCTATTAACCAGCGAATTAATCAAATACTTTCAGAATTAATGACAAGAGTATACCGAAAAGTGTCGGAAGAATTTTAAAGGTACAATCATTTTCCTAAAAGTTATCTTGAGACGTATTGTATCGTTAGTCTCATAGAGTTTACCAGTTTTTGCTGGAATAATACTCGAACACAGGTGTAGCTTTCTATAAATTTCCTCGATATTCAATTGAATTTCCCGAGATCGTCTCCAATGACGAGATCGCAGCAGCTGTTACGAAGAGTATCGGAAGAGTGAAGAACGCGCATGTATGTCTGATCCATCATTCACGATAGTCGCTACGGTCCATGCGCATGATCCATCATCTGCGTAACCGTTTTACAATCCTCACCGTGGAAATGCCGATCCGCGATGCTATTCTCGCGCGCACTCGACCGCTTAAGAGCATCGTCCAGAGACGTTTCCATCATACACAAATAACTTTGTTTTTCTTCTTGCAGTCGGAAGCGTGGAGAATTCGATGTTTCTGGCTGATCTGTTGTTTTATCATTTGCGCGGCATTTTTTTGCGGTTAAAAGAAAGATGAGATTAATATCTTTGTGGTATTTTGATATTTATCGATCTGCCGATAATGTCGGTGCTGCTGGGGGAAAGCGTGATTGAGAAGAAGCGCGTTTTTTCGATAAATTATGAATTATAGCTAACGATAATTCACGCAGTTTACATAATCTAGATGGAACAGACGCTTTTCAAGATCGCTTGTCAACTTATTTATGTTTATAATTTTCAGGAGAAGAAAATCTAAACCTTGAATATGTTTAATTCGAATATGTACTGTAGCGTAAATTCGGATCTTTTTTCGGTTTTCAACGATAACGATTTTGTCTCGATTGACTTCCTGCCGGTATACGTGCTTTTATTCTTTTTTTTTTTTTTTCCTCTTTTTCCGGTGTCCAATGATTCTTTTGAAAATCGATGCGGTTCATATCGAAGCGTACGACTTCCGATGCGGAAATTGAAAGTGCACGATCAAAGCACGTGGTTTCTGACCGGAAGCGTAGTCTTGCAAACGCGGTCAGATTGCATTAGCTACGAGACCACGTGAAAACAAAAAGACAAAACAATGAAACAGAGATTGCGTGTAACATTGTGATTCGTTGTAAATAAACTGAAATTAAATCTCGAGTCGGAATTGTATTTAATTTTCTTCGGGAAGTCGGAATCGAAAATTAGGTGACTGAATAGGGATTCCTAGCTGATTTTAGACGTCCCTCTTCCTGTAATTCCTACCGAACTTGCATTAGGCGTTGTTCGTAGGCTTGTCGTTGTGCGGCAAACCGTTTCGCAAGAGCTTATTTGCATTTCCTCTAACTGCGGTTCGAATAAGACGCGTCTAGGGAATATTGACTACTATCTATTAGGTCAGATTTTTTCACTATTTTCTGCTTCTCGTAGGATTGTAATGTTACAGTACCGGTAACACGAAGCTTGATCTACGGCAAATAATAAAATATCTTTAAGCTTAAAAAATGTAAAGATTTGAAAATTAGGACATTTGAAAGTTTGTACTTACTCGACTGAATTGCTATTAAGTGACGTTTAAAAATTTAAATCACCTATCCTCAGATAGATTGGTATATACACGCGAGTCGACCGTATTCTCCGGAAATGAAAACAACTACATCCCTGGAACCTGGAACACGTGATTTTCCGCATATCCATTAAAGCAACATCGGTCAGTGACTCGTCTACGGTGCAGTCGCTAGGCTCAATTAATGACCACGTTCTGGTCGTAAATATAGAAAAGGCAGCGAGATATTTTAGTTTGTTGGCTAACTGGGCTGAGGTTGGGTCAATGTTTCTGTGGATTTCATTTACCTCTTCCGGCCTCCTTATATTTTCTGAATTCCTACAATTTCCGAGATACCAGTTCATGGCAAATTGATTCTTATTGTGGCGTAGGATAAAGTTAATCTGATTGTTATTTTTTTAAACATTTTATTCAAGCGTTTCTTAAAACATTTATTCAAAGAGATGTCAGGTTATAAAAAACTGAATCAACCTTCCCAGAACTCCTCAAACCTTTGTCATTTCTGATAAATTAATAGTATTACGCAATATATACCGTGTGATTTTCCTAGACGATCTAGTAGCACTCTTCTTTACAACCTTCTTTCAAAACGAGAAACAAGAAGAGGATTTACCAAATATCATTGTCATTGAAGCGCAGAGACGCTCCGGTGATTCTTATCTCCATTCATCTCTCCGAGTGAAACTATTTGACGTCGCCTTGAATAGGCTCAGACAGTTTTGTCGGGGGTCCGTGTCGTCGCCTGTAGCCGGCTCGCACGATCGTGAATGGGAAGACTCGTATAAAATCAAAGGGCCGACAGACTCTTCCTGCTTAGGCAAGATCAACGAGATCTCGTTCAATAGAGAAGTTACCTTCACGACCGTCGGTGCCGTATTACCCTTCAAAGTCACCGGAAAGTCATATAAGCCAACCGATGCAGCCTAACCTTTATTCACAGGTAAAATAGGTTCCTCTTATTTCATCTGAATTTCTAAAGAAACCAAGACATTAAGGCTTGATCTCAGTGTGGTTAAAAGCTTCGCTCGATTAAAGATATTTTTCAAGCAATAACCTACTTTGTGAATTTCATGCACACAAATCCAAGTATGTATGCGGCAAAAATGAAGCTTTTGCGCATGTCTAATTACAAGTTAATACAAAACAATGCGCATGCGCCAAAATCCCACCACTTTGCGGACCCACATTGTGCCTTTTATTAAGCCGCCTTGTTTGTTTACTCTTTTCGAGATAATTCTTCATTATTATTATCTACATTATTTTAACTGGCTAACAACTGGTTGGTCTGCAATTGACGAACCAATACGAATTTTTCATTACGTGCATATATTCGAGAGAATTCGAAATTAAACTATCATGTATTACGGGCAGTTACGGTAGAGCGACACGAAGCTATCTGTGTTTGAATGCCTCCACTCGCGGACAATATCGATATAACCTAAATGCGATAAATCGCGAATATTTGACTCGGCTCATGGGAAATTTACACGTTTCTGAATCGTTCCGAGTCGCACGCGAAATGCAGGTCAGAGAACCGTCTAATATTTATTGTTGAGATCGTGGGCTTGATCTTAATGGCGCGGCGGCACGCGATTCTTTACCAACTATGCTCCTTAACTCCAGCTCTCGACCTTCTTCCCTATTCAACTAGCTCGAGCAGTGAAATTGACTCTGCATGCCGGTGATTTTGGCAGGGAATGGGAGTCGAGTTCATAGTGAATGTACATTGTGTACACGTGTTTTAGGTGGTTTGTGTGAGTTTGTTGCAGAGATTCGAGACATTTATTTAACCTCTTTATCATATTCGGGCCTGTGCGATATAACCATATCTTAAATGTAATAAGTTTTATTTTTTATTGCAAAGTTCTTGAAATATATAATGCACACAATAAGTGTATAATATTTTATATATATAAATTATATTTAATAAGTTTGGAATAGTTTAAAGATTGAATAGATTGCTTTTTAAGTTTGATTTCTTACTTTCGAAGAAATAAAGTTCCTCTGGAATTTGGTGGAGTTTAAAATTTGATATTGGTGTCGTAGGAGTTATGTGACACTTTAAGGTGGAATAAATCTAGCGAGGAGTTTAAGGTGCGGCGAAGGAACGTGGAATGTTGCAATAGAAATTTATTGCAGTATTAGTGCATTGGTAGATTGATCAAATTTACGTGTAGCGTGGGTAACCAATGGTAAATATTTTCCAATGTGTATAATTTTTCTCATTAATCTGAAGTTTATAAAATCTATTGACAACTAATGAAAATTGTTGATTCAACAGATCAATTTTAAATTCCTCATTAATCTAAATTTTTTCATCCTATTTACAGCTAAACCTTACGACGAAAAATTAACGAAGTGGAATAAAAATGGCATTGTGATTCCTCTCGTCGTGTATCAGTGTCACATCAATTTTACGAGACAGTTTTACTTGCGGATGTTGCGTGTTACGTTGGTGAAGTCGACGAAAGCGTAAAATAGGAGCTCGTCTGAAATACACTAACGCGGAAGGTTAAATTTAACGCAAAAGGCTGAGAAATTAGTCTAGAACTCGAAGTTTCATTGGTACGACGCTCTTGAAACGCATCCAAAGAGGTCGGCGACCTCGAAAGGGGATGGACGCAACTGTTTCGTGGGAATTTCTTATTGTGGCTTATTTGGATGAAGCTGGTTTAAAATCAGCGCTGGATTCGTCTGTTTTTTACCCGGAAATCATAAAATGTTTAGGCCAGGCGACTCCATGTACAGAAAATGTTATGTCTACTTTTTACGTCCGTAGAATTTAAATCTTTACTACTATGCACCTGTCCTCCAAAAAAATATCGCAAGTTTCAATATTAAAAAAGTTTCAATAATATACTATCCATTACAAGAATGATAACACCTTACAAATTATTAGTATTAACAAATTTTTATTGTCGTATAGAAATACTAACTATTACTTCGGTAAAACAAACAATGAAATTTTACAAGTAAATTTTACAAATTACAAGTCATCTTATAACGCAAAATATGACGTGTAACTTGTCTCAATTTATTAATAGTATTAATAAATTGTTATGGTAGAAGATGCAAGAATCTTAGTCTCATGAGAAATTAGAGACGAAAATGAGTGGGAAAGGATTAATCGCTGGTCCTCCTGAAAAGATGCAGTCCTATGGATGGTTGTGCGAGTATTAAAGCAGCGCAAAACCGTTCCCCGAATTCTCATCCCGGACGTCGTACGATCAAAGACAAAAACAACTCACTCGAGGGTATTGCGGAGAGACATTCATCGAGAACACAAGAGGATTATTCCAGGAAGTGCTAGCTCTTCCTAGATTCCGGTTACAATGTTCTTAACGCGTGAAAATTAGTCTCGGCCAGGAAACATCTATAACGGCATGTATTTTCCGCCACAATTGTAAATCTGTCTGGAACATGCGGCTTGTCCGTTAATCTAGGCTCTGTTGTTCAATTGAATTGTTGGTAAATTAGTGTGTGCAAGAATGCCCTATCCATTATTGATTAATTCGAGCATGTATTGGTAAATTTCTCGACACCGACAATTACGGTGAAATCGTTTGTGGTCGCTGGAAATTAGCAGTATCGTTTGCGGTCGTGAGCTGATTGACACTGCGTGAGCGGAGAATTATGCGAAGCAGCGTTGGTTTGTTGTTTCATGCATTTAATATGTTTACGGCAGCGGACAGAGTTTGTAAAAAATGAAAACAAGGTGAAAAAAGATTATTTTTCATTTTTTACTATTAGATTATTTTCAAAGTAATATTTTCAGTGAAATATGATTGATCAAAAATAAGATGAATAATTGAATCATTGTAAAAAATAGAATAATATTGATAATAAAGAAATAAGAATCAATTATAGAATAACATATATAATAATAATAATATTATAGATAGACTTTGTGTTTACTTTTATATGTATAATGATACTATTTGATCCTTGAATTAAAGTTAAGATTAACGTTGTGATTATGATTATCCTTTGTGTGACTAAATATATTTGAAGTATCAATTACAGTAGAATTTTTGAAAGATTCTTGGCTGTTAAGCAAAGAACTGGTTCCTTTATATTTCGCTCAATTATCATAGAATCGTGAAACTGACTTTCCCTTCAAATTTTGTCTGTTTCAGGAGTAACAAGTACCTGCAAAAATCATCCATCAGCCGGATATGTGCTGTCGGAGGATTTTTCATTAGCATTCCCGTCTTTCTAACTGGTAAGAACCAATTCCTTCAATTCTGTCAACTTTAACCTTTCGAAAGATACTAGTGCATAAGTTATACGTTTAATTTTTCTTGAATTCAGGCATGAATCTAAAAGATATTGTGAAATATCTCTGAGTGTATGAAATCAATTAGAAATCCAATAGAAATAAAGTTAATTTTAACGCTGAATTGTCATTATTTTTCTTAGAAAAATTAAAAATGATTGTCTTTTAGAAAGTTTTTAATAAATTAGTTTATAAAGAGCTCAAACAGAATATTCATGTCATGCATGAATATGGCTGGTGGATGGATCGAGATCTAATCTGAAGTTTACGTAGAGTCATGCTAGTTTACACAGCTATCATTCGCTCGATCGATCGTTAAGCTGTTGAACTCGATTCAAGCCAGACACTTTGACTCTGTTCGGAAGAAAACTGCGTTTCAATAAATTTGACGGAATAGAAATTATGATAGATTAGAATTCTTTTTGATTATATCGTAAAATTTACTTTTTTTTTTTAATGCCATGTTAAAAACTTCAAATACTGTCCAAAACTTCGAACATAACCGTTTTAGAGATTTGTAAATTACTTAACGACCAAAAATATTAAATTCTCTATTGTCTGAAAATAGATTCTCTATAATTTAAGTAATTTATATTCGCAACTGGTATTGAAAATTTCAATTAAAAACATATATATAGTTTACGCTTCGAGAATTATATGTATTGAGAATATGTATTTGCTCTGATTCTTTGTCCCGCTTGTTATGGCATACGTGTTATAATAATTCTCTAACAATGCTTTCAGGTATGATATTGTACACATTCATCCAGTTTCATTCGACGCCGGCAATCGTTACGTCGGTTTTCATAGGCCTTGGCATCGTGTTTTGTGGATGCGCAATGGTCCATAACGTCTTCGTGTGGCAGAGGGTAAGATCATATCTCTATTAAAAAAAATTAACACGTTCAAACACGTCTAAATCATCTTTTATGTATATTTTACTCGGAAATCATTTTATCGTGAAACTTTGTTTTTAAGAATTATCATAATTTATCTGGTAGTGTTCATAAACATTTTTCTGAAATTTTTAGGAAACCAGGATTTTTCATATTTTTAAGAAGCGTTATAATTATATTGCGGATCTTTATACGTTCGTGCGAAATTTAAAAGTATAAAAATTGCGCAAAATGCATAAAATACGCTAAAATATACGTATGTAAGAAAACAAATCTCTATTAAAATTTTATTTCTTTGATCGTGTTCGTAAAACTACAAACTTGTATAAAAATACGCATTCTAGTTATAAGTATTAGAACATTCGATCTAGTCCTTATCGCATTCATGAAAACCTCCATTCAACCATACGTTGTATGAACCAACATTCATATGCAAAACTTACCACCTACCACATCCTCCGCGTATTAATATAACCCCCTTTTATAAATTATACACTTTAGAGTGGACTGGTTGGGTCAGAGTGATATAAGCTTACAAGTTCTCGAGGAGTTTTACCGAAGTTACATTCACGTTTGCATAATTTCACCGAAAAAGATACCCTGTAAAATGACGTTCGCGACTGATTAGCATATCGGTCGGTCAGTATTACCGTTCGTTTGTTTATATGATCTGAACCGCGATCGCAACTATTTCAAGGGGAATTTATAAATAACCATACACACGATATTCAGTGTATTTTCGTATTCTCGTTTATTTTTGGGAGGTTTGTAAAACTGTTAAACAAAATAATTGAATTACGATTATATTTGCTGAGAAAAAGTCTTTTTCTTTGTACCCTTCCTTCTACTTCAAGCACGTAATATTGACAATAACATTGGCAATAGCTGAAAGTAATCAAAAAGAGTTTTCACCATGGTTATCGGTAACGAAAAAGATTTGAATCATCTTTAATACTTATTCGTAACTAGAATCATTTCAACTAAAATGTAAATTCTTATATTATAACTTTTTTAATTTGTTATGGTCCCTGACTACAACCTAACCTATCATTCTTATCATTTCGTAGGAGAAGACGAATGCCGTGAAGGCGTTAGCGCGCGAACAGTGCGAAGCGGCGGTACAGCTGCAGCGTCAGCAGCAGCTGCAACAGCACCAGAACCAGCCCCAGCTACAACAGCAACAACTACGTGGCCCGCTAACCATCCACCATGCTGGCTGCCCGACGAAAGTCGGGCCCGTGACGAACCAACTAAATGCCAGCCACGCAACGCACGGCCGAGCTGCACAGTACCAACACTATCATCACCATCATCATCATCGACACGTGTCAATGTCCCCACCGCCCTTGTTGCTCTCATCGCCAGCTCCGATCGCGGCGACGCACAATCACCTGAACGTGAGCGGACACAGAAACGTGGTTACGCCACCGGATACACCAGCAGATAGGTCGCCACCGAGTCCTGGAAATAAGCTAAATAGATCGCAGCATTTGCCACGGGAAGCAACCGGCAGCGTCAGTCCTGGTCTTCCGGCTGCCACATTGGATCTAAGTAGCGCAGCAACCACCAATAGTCCGCATGAATTATCCACGTTAGTTTAGAAATTTGGTCCGAACATTATATCTTCACATAGGATTGGAGATTAATAGTTGATAGTTAATTTACACATCGATCTTTTTATTTGTAAATTGGGTCCTGGTTTAGAGTTGGTTTGTAAAAATTCGGTCCTAATTGTTAAATGATGAATATTGATTAAGAATAATAGGCATTGATGTACCAATCTATTTTTAACTTATATACTTGAGCACACGCATTGGAAATTTCACTTTTATTCCGTGAAACAGCAACTTCATTATTCGCTTATTCAATAGGATAATTGCTCATATTTCATGGACAATTTTAACAATGTTTTGAATAATTTCTAACGGTACAATTGTGATGAAGTGAAAAAAATCGTGATAAGAAACAGAGAGAAAAGTTGCTCGTTAATGAATATTGACCAGAAATAAAGTAATTTCTAAAGGATATCCCGAAGACGTAAGGTTTCGTAAATATTACGAAAGGATTGATTAATTTATACCCGCGTGTATCTTGCCATTACCATACTATTACTATCATTATTAATATTGTTAGTATTACTCGATTACATTATTATTAATATTAATATTATTGCCTTATTAATATTAATGTTATTGTTACTATTATTATTAATGTTATGGAACCTCTAGTCCTAGGTTACTTTCGCTGCCACGAAAGGATAAGATTTTCGAATTTTTGACTATTACGCGTAATTCAAGTTTTCCTGTTGCGCATGCGCAGTAGAAAGAAAGTTGGCGGAACTCAAATCTCGAACTATAGAGAGTTGAAAAGTAGTAAAAGTAAAAAGGCACGAAGAACATTTGTATTTGTACTGTATTAAGTTTGATGATAACATTTTTTCGTATTCACTTTGGTAAATATTAGTTTTATCTAAAATTGAACAAAGCATTTTATGTTTTTCAAATATGGTACATAATCGTAATATCGAATTTTGTAAACTGATAGTAAGAAACTCTATAATTCGAGACTAGAACTTTGATCAAGTTCACATTGAACGTAAACTGACTTAATTTGTTATTTAAGCGTGTATACTATACGTGTTTGTTCCTTCTTCTCTTGTGCGCAGGCTATAGCTTAATTACTTCCAATAAACGCAGTTATATCAAATCAATGACCGATACAAATTTAGATATTAGGATTATTTAAACAAGAGATTAAAAACTAAAAAGTATTCTTTTTATATTGCATATGTACAACGATCCTTTGTGTAATAATGTGTACTCCTCTTCTTAGTTTACTTTTGTATATTTTGCGACATTCGATATTAATTTTATGAGGGACGTACTTACACTTTATCTTTGTAATTAAATGTGAAATGAAAGAAAAGAAATGAAATGAGAAAAGGAAATTCGATGTATGAGTATATACGAATTGACGGAATTAAAATTTAACGCTATATTTAAACAGAAGACGTGAAATATCTTGTCATCTTAAAATAACTTGATCATTCCTATTCTTTTACATAAAAACACTTTTCGATTGTAACTTAAGAAAAATGTCTGCTAACGTGAAACGTGCCAGAAAAGATTAACAACTTTCATGAAATTGGCAAATTTCTCATTAATATCGTTAAACTCGCGTTTATAAAGATCAGATCAGTGTACATAATATACAAAACAAATGCAGAATATATAAATATAGCACATACGTTTTGAATTATATTCGAATTGGGCAGGGTAACCACGTGAAAATATGTAAATTTCACGATGTGTAATGATGTACACTTTATATCGAACTTGTAAGTAGTGTAGAAATAGAATATTTTACACGTAACAAAATATACAAACGACAATACACAAGTTAAATTATTTGTTAGATCCATGTATAACAAGCATAGTACAAAAGTGTTTTAGCTTTATGTACTAATAATTATGAGAAATACCAACTTAATAGATGTATTTGGTATGTACCTAGTTAAGAAAACAATAAATTATTCTGAACAGATAAAGCGTTTAGTAGCTTGTGAAGTATGAATTTTCGGAAACGTAAGTATTTTATATCTAAGTAGTTAAGAAACGTGAGCAAGGGAAATCAAACAAAGGAACTAAGTTTTTTTGTTTAAAAATATTTAATTTGTTGTTCTATTATCCAAGATTAGAAGCGATAATGTACAAAATCTGAATAAATAAGATTCCTCAATATTATTGAATTTTAATTCTAGGGTAAAGTAATATATCCGCATATTTTATTTATATACAATATATATAAATAATGATGTGATTTGACTAATTTTGTTGAAAGAATATTTGTACTTTTTACGTAAAATTTCAGTCTTTTACAAACTTTCTTGTAATTAATAAACCAGTAAACACAATATTAATAAAACCTATTAAAATTATAAACAAACTCGTAAGTTTTAATTTTAGTCCTTAAAGGTTGAAATATTTTGCCCCAATGTCGAGACATTTGGATTTTTGAAAGTGGATAATCTGTCGATTAGTTTTTCGCCACTAGGTGATTGTTTTAATTCAAAACATTACTATACTGAATCGATAATGTGTCAGATAACTCATTGCGGAATGAAAAAGCATTGCATGTACATTTCTGTTGTTTGTTGTCTATGAGTTGGATGATTTTTTAAACTTGCCCACAGCTAAGAAATCAAACAGTATATTTAAACGAAATTAATTTCAAATTATTTTTTAGGTTCTAAGCTTTCATCTAAGCTTCCAGAAGTTGCAAAATTTATTCTACAAGAGTCTTTTTTATCATAACCGAGTACACATCTTAAAACCATTTAAATCCTCCTTAATAGTTTCTTCTTACCTTTAATAGTAATTTAGTAGTAACGAAAATAATTTAGATGCACATTTTAAAATTAACACCGTGTATATTAATAATAAAAGATATATTTTCTTCATAATTGTATAGGTTTTTTACAATGACAATGTACAATTAAAATTGTAATTATACTATAACATATGTATATATATAAGCTTCGCATTTAAACACAAGATTCTTTATTATATTCTTTTAATACCAATATTTTAATAATTATAACAAGAGTTTCTTAACAAGAGAATTATAACATTGTGTACAAATTTTCAAAAACCTATAGACAATCTTAGTTATGCTCTTGCATCATTAATTGTTGATGGAACTCTTACCTCAATTCCATCTAGTTCCTTAGACATTATTATTTGACAGCCTAAACGTGACCTGGAATTAAATATCATATAACTAAATATGTCAATAAATATATTTATTGTTATACAAATTAATACTAATACACAATAAGATTTTTATTTATCCATTTGAAAATCAACATTGTAAATATGCTAATTCAAACATAGATTTGTAACAATTATAGGGTCATAAATAAAAAAACTATGAAAATTTATTATAATTTCAGTTTCATGGTATTCAGAGCTAGCAATTTGAAATTCTACATTGAGATACAGATTTCGAAATACCCAATACTAACCTGTTTTTACATAAATTTACATAGAAAAAGTCACTTTATAAAATATTAAAAGGTAATAGAATTAATAATGTGAATGATTTGATACTGATTATTATGAACTCACGTATCTGTTAATTCATATGCTAAATCCAACATGTCTAATTCTTCATCTGTTGGTTTGTCAGGAAGTGTATCATAAACTTCTTTCGAAAATATTAAATGGCACGTACTACAAGTTAAAGTACCTTCACAAGCACCTATATCAATTATATTTTAAGATACATACTTATATAATAAAGTATAAAAAGTTAAAAATAATAAGAATATTAAACTTGATAAAAATGAAAATTTTCAAATATTTTCTATCTCAAAATTATTTATTTTAAATTAAGCAAATTATGCTTCTTTAAAACATACCATATCCATCTAAATCAATTTCATTATTTACTACTATGTCTAATATAGTATCTCCAACTTTCCCTTTTGCTTTGATTCTCTCTCCACTTGCTTTAACAAACGTTATATTTACTCTGAAAATAATATTTAAGAATATGAGAGATAAAAATTATCTCAATATAATTATTTTCTTTATTTCTTGTGTTTTTCAATTAATCTTCTCTTAATTATACCTTAATTATATGTATTACTTATGGTAATAGAAATAATTTAAAATAAGATATACTTGTCTTAATAATACATAAATAAAATTCGTATATCATATATTTATAACAGTGTTATATTTTTAGCTGTTCACTGTCAATGTTGTTTTTATTAATACTATTCTATTAATACTATGTTATTTATCTAGATGTTATACTCCTACAAAGAGAAAAATTTCTTAGACATTATTATTAGCATTATTATTTTGACACCAATTTTATATTGAAAGGTAAGTACTGAAATTTTATTAAAAGAAAGAAGGGAAGCACAAGAAAATTTGTATCACTTACTCTTGTTTTTCTGAAAGTGGTTGCGTGGTCGATGTTGCTCTTGTTGCCTGCAAAAAGGGCAACATTGTGTTGCTTGTATATTTTGAATAATTCGATGCAATACTGAGAATTGATCTCGAAAATTTTTTTAATTGATTTACTAACGCCATTCCACTGTCATAAATATCATGAGTATGGGACAACCTGACCGAACACCAGATAAGTATTACGGAAGATATCAATTGTAGATTAATTGTACTTCGTACAGAAACTTTCACGACATTCTTCCGCTGCTATACTGGGTCGTTCCTTTACTGTGATAGGTTATAAAACGGTTCCTAACACAAGTGACGTATCTCTACCGGACACGTGCTCTTCGGGCCACGCGTTTTATAGTGCAAGACCAGCAAAATGATCAATTTGTAATTTTACATATCTTGCATTTTTTCCAAATGAAATATTCTTTTTATTAAACGTTTAAAACCTCAGGCAACATTTATTTCATCTGATTTTAGTTTTACAAATATATACTTATAATACATATCTGTACAGACTACGGTCTGGTTATATCAAACAGGGACCGACACTCGCTAGGGAAAACTGCCCAAAAATTGAATTGTAAAAGACCAATATGAAAGACAACAAAGTTCTCGTTCTGTGGAACAAATAGAAATGAGCAGAGTATCTTTATCTCTATCTGAGACATTCAGAGTGTGTCACGCATACGCTGAACCTGAAGAAAACCTTCTTGTCTTCCATTCACTTTCCATTTCCGAACGGTTTCTTCTATATTTGTTTATATGTTCGTGATTGATGCTATTGACAACATATTGACAACATTGACAACTAGAGAAAAATACGAATAATGATAAACAGATGTATAATTCATTATGCAATTCTATAGAATTAAATCTTATTTATCTTCAGATATAGAAACTATATTTATTAGCTGAAACACTAACGCATATTCGATACAATATAATCTACTTAACAAATGTATAATGTAATCTCGTTTTAGTTGTAATATGTGATTAATTCTTTTGCTATTTCGCTATGAACAGTTTTTTGTGCATATAATATTTTTTTATAGTATCCTAATAGATTGTCAGATATTGTAAAGAAAATAAGATACAGTTACTAAAGTCTGGGAATATTCAATGTTAACCTTACTTCAAAAAATAATCTTTCGAAAGAATGGGGGAATAGATTTTTAGTATTATAGTTGGTATAATGCCACCATTGTTTACAATGTGTTACAGTTAAAGAAATGAGACAAATTAATATTTCAGAAGCAAATTCAATATTTAAATGATGTTATTTTAAAATGGCAGATGATATGAATGTTCTTTTTATACGAGGGAATGGAAACGTATGTGTATGGTTTTAATATCATTATCTTTTAGTCAATTTTTGAAAAATGACATGTATGATAATTTGCAATAGTTTGATAATAAAATACCTGTATCAATATTAATAACATATAATTTGCTGTCTTAAAAGGATACAGACACAGCCAACGATAATGTTTGGGATGATAGTGCATTAATAGAAGCATATGATAAAGCAATAAATTTAGCAAAAGAAGAAGTTATCAAGCGAATGGGAATGGATGTTGAAAATTCTCAACTGAAAGAAAACCTACAAAATTTTAAGCAGCCTAAACACGCAAGTAAATTACACAAGGTTGTGATTTTGATAGAATATTACAAATTTGATACAGAATATTATTAAATATATTGATTAAGAAGCAAATTATTTTATTTTGCTTATTTACTTATATTTATTTGTATACACATTTCTTCTTGATAGAAATGGATTATAGGAGCACCTTGTCGTGCAATATACTCAGAGGATGGAGAAATTTATGAAGCTATAATATCAAAAATTTATGAAAACAATGGAACTTGTGTTGTAAAATTTGTAGGTAATACCTTTAGCATGATGCTTGTATTAATTAAGAAATACATTAAAAATACATATATATGAAGTAAAGGCTTTCGCATAATCTATCACAGTGTCATTCAGCAGGCCCTTAAGCGGGCAGGGATACGTGTCAATGCCTATGGGAAGACCTGTGGGATATAGGGTCATAAACCATAAACATGCATGTTACTTATTATTCATTATTAATTGCTTGGAATTTAATTCTCCTCATTAGCTAAGTGATTATTACTACGTACATCAAGGCAAACATATATATATATATATATATATATATATATATATATATACACACACACACACACACACACATTTATGCTCAGGAAATTCTAATACATTGCCTGTAAGGACAATAACTGAATGGCACTCAGTCATTCTATTAAATGACGAAAATTTCTTTTACTCTATGTTTAGGCTACGGTAATACAGAGAAAGTCGAGTTGAGTTCTCTTTTAGAATCAGAAGGTTTGCAAAGTCAAATAGCACAACAAAAGAAAGCTGTGGAGGAGAAATTCTATGAAGAAAATGATGAGACTTGTGAGACTAATTTTTCTACAAATGTAAATTCGAAAAAATATAATGGAGAAAGAATGGATTGTGACTCTGAAGAAGCAAATGCTTATAAACATCAGTTCATAGCGGGACCATCTTTCAATTCGATGACTGACATAATGCCACCTGCACCTCCTTTACCACCGCAATTGATGGCCAAGTAAGTACAATTCAAAAATTCTAATGGAATGCTAAATACTTCTAATATTAATAAGTAATTTGGAATAAGTTTAATATGGATAAAATATAAGTTTTCAATTTTATTTGGAAAAAATACAAAATTTTAATAAAATGTACTAGATTACCAGACAATGATACAGACGCACTTTCAAGTATGTTGATGTCATGGTATATTAGTGGTTTTCATACAGGTAATTATTTCATATAAGTATTTTATTGTATATTAAATTTTCAATGGACTATTTTATTTCTTTCGTAGGTTATTATCATGGTTTGAAGCAAGCAAGAAACAATCAGGAGAACAGGAAGAACTGTTGATTATATTAATTTTTTTAATAACAATGTAACGATAATATAGATATAAAACTCATTGTATTTATTTACTTTGAATTGTAATAATAATTTCAACTGATATTAATACATTGTAGAAAAAATAATATCAATTATTTGAAATAAAAAACATCTTTATTTTCATATAAGACTTTGCTTTTTAAAAAAATAATAAGATAAGAAAAAATAAAAAACATATTATTGATAAAATACAGTAACATATATGTAATACAAGGATATATATATATTACATCTACCACATATATATGTAAACTGGACACTGTAGAAAAAATAATATCAATTATTTGAAATAAAAAACATTTTTATTTTCATATAAGACTTTGCTTTTTAAAAAAATAATAAGATAAGAAAAAGTAAAAAACATATTATTGATAAAATACAGTAGCATATACGTCATACAAGGACATATATATATATATATTACATTTACCAGATATATATGTAAACTGGACACTGTAGAAAAAATAATATCAATTATTTGAAATAAAAAACATCTTTATTTTCATATAAGACTTTGCTTTTTAAAAAAATAATAAGATAAGAAAAAGTAAAAAACATATTATTGATAAAAT